>NC_056720.1:16299499-16329499 GCF_018831695.1 Puntigrus tetrazona | reverse complement strand
AGTACTTTAAAAAGTCAAGATGTCGAACGTCACCTTTTACATTTCCAATCTTTTGGAAAAAATGACATCCACTGACAAAGACTTTCGGTAAGACGAGTGTGTTTTGAAGACGCATGACTAATGTTTACAAAAATAGGCTAATGACAGAAGATTTCATATCAGTGTGTTCAGATTCATGCTGTCTCTAAAATACTTCATAAATACTGATAAACTGAGACGAAATATAATGTAGAAACCTTTCTAGCTGCTAAAACACTAACTTGAAGCACATAAACATGGACTTTTGTAACCCTTTAAACCCAATCATATCAGCATTTTCAGCTTTCATTTTGTTGCTCACAGTGTTTTCATTTTATTTATTTAACTTTTATTTAATTTTATTTTAACGAGCTGTCCGTTGTGCTATCTTGTTATTTATTTCCCATACTAAACCCATGTTTTTGAAGATTACCTGATAATTGTAATCTAGTACTGGTCACAGATTACATGATGAAAACCAGCTAGTAAGGTAGGCTGTATTTTGGTTACTTTTAGGTTACTTTTAGACTACTTTTTTATCACATTTGTTTTACCATTAAATGTACTGCACTGATATAAAAAGCAAAGAGTAGGAAGTGTAATCCTTGAAATATGACTTTATGAATATAGTGAAAGTTGACTGGTAGAACACAAAAGGCATTTTTAACAAGCCAAAAAGAGGAAAAAAGAACAATTAGAGAACATCTGAACGGTCTGCAGTCGTGTACTACATAAAAAAGTAACTAATCTGATTACAACATTTTTAATCGTAATATTACATAATGACAAGTGCTTCATTTTTGGAATCTACATAATCCAGATTACATGTAATCAGTTACATCAAAACTAATAAAGACTATGATTTCTTTCAGGTTCATGGCAGCCAATGACCTGATGATGGAGCTCCAGAAGGACTCGATCAAACTAGACGAGGAGAGCGAGAGGAAAGTTGTGGCGATGCTACTCAAACTTCTGGAGGACAAGAACGGAGAAGTGCAGAATCTGGCCGTCAAATGGTATTTTCTCACTGGGGTTTTCTTCTAAATGCCTTCCTTTGCAGCGATACAGAGGTCATGTTATGCCTGGTTTGTGTAGTCTCGGTCCTCTGGTGGGGAAGGTGAAGGAGGGTCAGGTGGAGACGATGGTGGACACTCTCTGCTCCAACATGGTGTCCAACAAAGAGCAGCTGAGGGACATTTCCAGCATGGGCCTGAAGACCATCATCGCCGAGCTGCCACCTTCATCTGCAGGTATTGAGATGTTTCGAGAAATTACCATCTTTTTGGGATCTTTAGTCATAGCTGTTGTATTACGTTAAAGGTTTGAGCCTCACGGTCAACGTCTGTAGGAAGATCACGTCCCAGCTGACCGGAGCGCTGGGAATGCAGGACGACGTGTCTGTTCAGCTGGAGGCTTTGGATATCCTCTCTGACATGTTGGGCAGGTCGGTCCAAATCTACAGATAAGGTCAAAGGTTTACACCCCCCTTTCAGATTTTGCATAAGAGGGATCATACAAAATGTGTTACTGTTTATTTAGTACTCACATGAATAAGATATTTCACATCCTAAAGAAAAAGAAACTTTTGAATTCATAAAAATCACCCCCTTTTACACTCCCTAATTTATAACCTGAATGATCCACAGCTGAAGTTTTGTTAGCTATGTGATTACGAGTCATCAGTTCAGCTGGGTGTTGTTCTCGAAACACTGATGCTCCAGAAGGAAAACCCATGCATCAAGGGCCAGGGGGTGAAAACTTTTGAATTTGAAGATCGGGCTAAATTGAACTTGTTTTGTCTTGTGATAAAATGTAAATATCTTCTGTAGCCTATGAAGGACAATACTACATAAAAATAAATATGATATTTAGGCAACATTTGAAAAATCTCCATACTGTTCAAAAGTTTTCAACCCCCAGCTCTTGATGCATGGGTTTTCCTTCCGGAGCATCATTTAAACCTTATGCAATAGTTGCATATGAATACCTCGGTTGTCATCCGTTTAAAAAGATTGATCTCAAAATCATAGTCATTCTTGGAAAGAGTTCAAATACACACAAAATAAGATGCTGTAAAACCAAAGAATGTTGGAGCTGAAGGACAGTTCAGGACAAACAAGGGACTCATGAACAAACTGTCACTAAACAAAAAAACACTACTTTTTACGTGAAATAACAGGTCAGTACTAAATAAACAACTTTGCTGAAAAATAACAGCACTGGTTAGGTATGTTTTAAAGCTGGGATGCTGGTTTAAGATGATCAAAGGACCAGCATAAACCAGATCAAACCAGCAGCCAGCTTCAAAACATACCTAACATAACATTATTTTAACACGTTGCTGATTTTAAGTGTTCCCAAACGTGCGTCCGTCAGTCTTCTACGTGATCTGGCAGGTTGAGCACTGCTCTGGTGAGCTTCCATCAGTCGATCCTGACCAGCCTCCTCGCTCAGCTCACGAGTCCTCGTATGGCTGTGAGGAAGCGCTCGATCATCGCTCTGGGTCACCTGGTGCCCAGCTGTAGCCCCGCTCTGTTCACGCAGCTCACCGAACACCTCATGGGCGAGCTGTCCCGTGGGCCGCCCACCGCCGGCGTCCGCACCTACATCCAGTGCCTGGCCACGGTCAGCAGACGAGGAGGACACCGGATCGGTGAGAGCTGACTCAAAGGGAATGTAGTGCTATCATGTGACCAGCACAGACCAGCTAGAATAAACTTACCATACTGCTCAAATTTATTCTTCAGACTTTTAATATAACGTGTAATTTTGAATACTCAAGTGGAGTGATATGAAGTTTTATGATTTGAAGGTGAACACCTGCAGAAGATTGTGCCAATGGTGGTGAAGTTTTGTAGCGTGGAGGATGATGAGCTACGCGAGTTCTGCTTTCAAGCTTTTGAAGCTTTTGTTAGCAGGTACAACTAATCTTTCTATATTATTTGGTCTAACACTAAAAATAATATATATATTTTTTTTTTTACACAAGAGAATTCTTTTTGCATTTTATTATTTTTGCTTAACTTGTTGCATTTTATTTTTCCATATTATTTGGCCTAAAAATATTTGTATCATTTTTGTACCATTTTGTATGTCGGTTTACATTATGTTTTAAGGTTTTGTTTTATGTTGGTTTATGCTTTGTAATTTTCATAAAACATACATATATGTGTGTGTGTGTGTGTGTGTGTGTGTATGTGTTGTCAGTATATTTAAATTTTTCACTATTATTCTTTCTTCTTTTTTTTTTTACTATTTTATTTTATTGCTGTATGTTTACACTTGTAAGTCAGAAATCATTTCCTGTATTTTAACAGATGTCCGAAGGAAATGTCCCCTCACATCCAAGCAATCATCACGTTGTGTTTGAAGTACATCGTCTATGACCCCAATTACAACTACGATGCTGATGATGACGAGGATGACAGTATGGACATTGAGGACAGAGAAGATGAAGACCAGGGTGATTTTTATGACCATCATTATGCAACCTTAAGAGTAAACATAAATAATTATTCATTTGAAACGAATTACAAAGTATTACTAATGTTAAAGGAACACTTTTTTTAAAAAAAATAGGCTTATTCTCCAACTCCCTCAGAGTTAATAAGATGAGTTTTACTGTTTTTGAATCCATTTAGCCAACCTCCAGGTCCGATAACACTTTTAGCATAGCTTAGCATAGATCATTGAATCTGATTAGACCAGTAGCATTGCATTCAAAAATGACCAGAGTTTTCAATATTTTTCTTATTTAAAACTTGACGTTTGTACTAAGATCGGCAGGAAAATGAAAAGTTGTTCTAGGCTGATAAAATTAGGAACTATAGTCTCATTCTGGTGTAATAATCAAGAAAGTTTATTGCTGTAACAGGCCACAGCAGTGATATCACGCTTTTGAATGAATTAAAAAACGGTAAAGCTCAACTTATTAACTCTGGGGGAGTTAAAGAATGAGCCTATTTCCCCCCAAAATTGTGTTCCTTTAAACACAAAATCAAGTTTATCTAGTTATGAGATGGTGGATGTTTTTCACGGCCAGCACCCTTGTAATCTGTAGAGTCTGATGATGAATACAGTGACGACGATGACATGAGCTGGAAGGTGCGGCGTTCCTCTGTCAAATGTCTGGAGGCGATCATCAGCAGCCGTCGGGATCTGCTGCTGGAGCTCTATGGATCCATAAGCCCAACCCTGGTGTCCCGCTTCAAAGAGCGAGAGGAGAATGTTAAAACAGACATTTTCTCAGCCTACGTGGCTTTGCTAAGACAGACCAGACACCCTCACGGTCCCACTTTGGACACGGCGGCTAAAGAGGAGCCTGCAATATCTCTCTTGAAGAAGCAGGTACTAATGTTTGAAGGTTGTCGAAACCTGTGCATGTCTCCTAAAAACAGCTCTTACCTCCATTTACAGGTACCTACAATTGTAAAAGCCTTGCACCGACAACTAAAGGAGAAAAGCATGAGATGCAGACAAGGGTGCTTCAGTCTTTTGACAGAGATGGCCAATGTACTGCCTGGTCAACTAGGAGAACACATACCAGCCCTCATTCCAGGTCAGATAAAAAGAGATTTAGCATAAAATGCTATGCTAACACCCTGTCCTCATTGTATAAGACTGTCTAAATTGGTTGAAAAGTACTGATGAGTCACTAATAGTGAAGCCCCATTTGAATTCTGACATTAAGGACAACTAATTTGGAAACTTTCACTTTGATGTGTCCAGTGAAGACAGCTTCAAGTAGTTGACTCCATGACTAAAGTCACACCTGTTGTACACATGTTGTAATCATTATTACAACTGAGTGAGAACGGCTAACATGTTCTTGCTCTACTTTCAGCAAATACATAAGGGTTATTGACCTGCTGCATCCATTTGTACTTTTAAGGGGGTTAGTTAATCAAACAATTAGAATTCTGTAATTAATTACTCACTTTTATGTCATTTCAAATCTGTAAGACCTTCATTCATCTTCACAAATTTATTTTAAATATTTTAAATTTCCAACCCTGCATAGACAACATTAGTACTACCATGATCAAGGCCTAGAGGGCATCATTAAACATCATTAAAATAATCAATAAATCAATAAATAAATGTTTTGCTGTTGTTGTTTTCTTTGCTCACAAAAAGTATCCTCATAGCTTCATAAAATTGCGGTTGAGCTACTGATGTCACATGGACTAACAATGTCCTTACTACATTTCTAGGCATTGATGTTGGAAGTTGTGTTGCTGTCTATTTAGAGTTAGAAACCTCTCTCTGATTTCATCTTAATTTGTTTACCAAAGATGAATGACTTTGAAACAACATGAGAGTGAGTTATTAATGAGAAAATTTTCAGTTTTGGCTGAACTATCCCTTTAACCAATTTTTTGGCATATTATTTAAGATTCTTTTACGCCTCTGTCTCTCTTTAGGTATTATTTACTCCTTGACAGATAAGTCGACCTCTTCAAACATGAAGATTGACGCCCTTGCTTTCCTCAATGTTCTCTTGAGTAGCCACACCCCAGAGATCTTCCACCCACACATTAGCGTCATCTTACCACCAGTGATCCAATGCATCGAAGACCCATTTTATAAAATCACATCAGAGGCCCTCCAAGTCACCCAGCAGATTGTCAAACTAATGCGGCCGCTGGACAAGCCTGTCTCTTTCGACGCCAAACCTTACATCAAGAACGTGTTTGCTTGCACCTCAAAGAGGTTGAAGGCGGCTGACATAGACCAGGAGGTGAAAGAGCGGGCCATTTTCTGCATGGGCCACATTTTGAGTCATTTTGGTGACCAGCTTGGTGGTGACCTGCAGCCCACCCTGCAGATATTTCTGGAGAGGCTTAAAAATGAAATCACCAGGCTTGTCGCAGTGAAGACTTTGACTCTTGTTGCTTCCTCACCACTTAAAATCGATTTAAGGCCCATTTTAACAGAGGGAATTCCAATGCTCGGATCCTTCTTGAGGAAAAACCAACGGACTCTTAAGTTGAACACGATAACAGCCCTGAATGTGATGGTCACAAACTACAGCGACAGCTTCAAGCCGCCTTTGATAGAGTCCATACTGAGTGAGGTGCCTGCTTTGATTCAGGAGAGCGATATGCATATCTCGCAAGTATCCATAACGCTGATCACCTGTATGGCTAAAGTTTGCCCGTCCTCGTTGAGCAAGATTGGGGGGACGATCTTACCTGAAGTGCTTAGCTTAGTCCATTCTCCACTGCTACAAGGAGGTGCTCTTAATTCAATACTTGAGTTCTTCCAGGTACTTGTAGCAACGAAGGCCAACAACATGGGTTACAGTGACCTTCTGAAAGCCTTGAGGGGACCTTTCTACGATTTTAAGTCTACTGACTCAATGTCCGTGCATAAACAGTCCTACTACTCCGTGGCCAAGTGTGTAGCTGCCCTGTCGACGGCCTGTCCCAAAGAGGCTTCTGGAGTGGTCACCAAT
Organism: Puntigrus tetrazona; assembly: GCF_018831695.1. Lineage (NCBI taxonomy): Eukaryota > Metazoa > Chordata > Actinopteri > Cypriniformes > Cyprinidae > Puntigrus > Puntigrus tetrazona. The sequence goes on along the minus strand of NC_056720.1, from coordinate 16,323,024 downwards.
CTCATCCAGGAGGTTAAGAACCCCAAATCATCCGAGTCTGTGAGGATTCTCGCATTGCTGTGCCTTGGAGAAATTGGACGTTTTATAAACTTCGAAGGGCAGAAGGAACTGAAGGGAGTCATCATGGAAGCTTTTGGTTCTTCTAATGAGGAAGTCAAGTCTGCTGCATCGTTTGCTTTGGGAAACATTTGTGTCGGAAACCTGGGGGAGTATCTGCCGTTCATGCTGAAGGAGATTGGCAGCCAGCCGAAGAGACAGTACCTGCTTCTGCACTCCCTCAAAGAAATGATCAGCGCTCTGTCAGCCGACAGCCTCAAGCCTCATGTGGAGAACATCTGGGCTTTGCTTTTCAAGCACTGTGAATGCGCAGAAGAGGGCACTCGCAATATTGTAGCCGAATGTTTGGGGAAACTGACACTGGTCAGTCCATCTGAACTCCTACCAAGGCTGAAGAAACAGCTGTCCTCGGGTAATAAGAGATGGAATGTTACCTTGAACTTACTCACTAAATAATGGGCTTTTTCAAACATACAGTCTTAAAGGAATAGTTCACCCAAAATGAAAATTACACCATAAACTACTCACCCTCAAGCCATCCTAGGTGTATATGACATTCTTCTTTTAGATGATCATAGTCAGAGTTTTTTAAAAATATATCCTGGCTCGTCCAAGGATAGCATTACACCTAGGACAGCTTTGGGGAGAGTAAAATATGGGGCAATTTAGATTTTTGGGTGAACTATTCCTTTAAATTGTTGCGAAGTGTTTGATATACATAGTTGGGCTGCACAAATCTAAACAAAAAACATTTATTGTTCTTCCAGGGTCTCCTCTTTCTCGCAGTACGGTAGTAACTGCAGTGAAGTTTACAATCGTAGACCACCCCATGCCCATAGACTCACTTCTCAAAGGATGCATTGGTAACTTGCATGTTTTTACTTATGTATAGGCAAATGCATGATGTATAGTATCTTAAGTCCTTGAAATAACGGCCTAGTTTGTAATTCTGCTATTAGGTGACTTCCTGAAAACGCTCCAGGATCCTGACCTCAATGTTCGGAGAGTGGCTTTGGTCATGTTCAATTCAGCTGCCCACAACAAACCCTCCCTGATCCGTGGACTTCTAACATCACTTCTCCCACATCTATACAAGGAGACACAGATCAGAAAGGACCTTGTCAGAGAGGTACAAATTATGAACGTTAAAATAACAAGAAAAATGCAGTGTTATGTGTAAATTACAATAACACTTGTTCACAAAAACTGTTTAAGAGCTCTGTTAGAACTGAACAGACTTAAGTTACGGCACGTTTAATCACATTTTAGGTAGAGATGGGCCCCTTCAAGCACACAGTAGATGATGGTTTGGACGTCCGCAAAGCAGCTTTTGAATGTATGTACACCCTGCTGGACAGCTGTCTGGACTGTTTGGACATCTTTGAGTTTCTGAACCACGTTGAAGAAGGCTTGAAAGATCACTATGACATTAAAGTAAGTGCATTTTCACTGAGGTTATGTCAAAATGGATTACATAATGCCGTACATAAAAATATATTTTCACTGTTCGTTCCCTGTAAGATGTTCATGTTTCTTGTATTTCAGATGCTGACCTTCATTATGCTCGCCAGACTTTCTAAACTGTGTCCAGCCGCTGTGGTGCAAAGGCTGGACAGGTTAGTGGAGCCACTAAAAGCTACTTGCACTACAAAGGTAAGACTTAACATGACAGCGGCTTCTTACAAAGATGGGTTGTCTTCATACTTCAGTGAACGACTATCTACTTGTACAACATAAAGGTAAAAGCCGGTTCAGTGAAGCAAGAGTTTGAGAAACAGGAAGAGCTGAGGCGCTCTGCCATGCGAGCGGTCGCCGCCCTGCTGTCCATCAGCGAGGTGGAAAAGAGCCCCGCTATGGCAGACTTCGCCAACCAGATCCGAAGCAATGCAGAGATGGCCACCATCTTCGACAGCCTTCAAGGAGACCCCTTATCAGGGGCTGTAGAATCAATGGACACCAGTTAGGACTTGCAACCGCAATTTGTTTTGGTTTGTGGCTACAAGAGCCTGCAATGGACTAGTTTTGTTCTGAAAATAAACACAAATACTTTTAAAGCTTGGAGCGTCTTATTACATCACCAGCAGTGTACAGTCTGCATGTCTCTACAAACACATCATCATCACATTCTTCTCTACTACATAGCACGCAAAAAACAGCATGTGACAAAATAAGTGTCCCAATCCGCAGCAGTCACGAAAGAAGAGTTCAAAACTACCAGCATGACCAGCAGTGTGATTCATGGCAGATACGGAGAGGACGTATGGATGTGATTTGAGATGCTGCCCAGGGCTGTAAGGAAGCAGCTGACTTGTTGCTTTATCACGTCATGACTTTCCAGCCTTTTCTCACAAAGGAACATCCAAAAAAAACATGTTCATTACATAACAGCATTACTGTTTTACCATCTAAAACAAAACAGAATGCTTTGGTGATAGCCAGGGGAATGTTTACTAAGGTGAATTAATGGGAATAAACTGGAAATACACAAAAAATACAGGAAACAGTTGATAAAAGAATTCTTGCAGGATAATCTTGGTTTAAACAACCACATTGAATGAATGTCAGTTTAATTTCAATCAATTTAAATTACAATTTAAAACAATATTTTGTTTGCTTGTTTTAATATATTTTATAATGTATTTCTCTGATGCAAATCATTATTCCAGAGTTCAGTGTTCAAGATCCTTAATCCTTTTTATCTATTATTTGGAAATTAACAAATATCTTAACTTTTCATTGGATAACTAGAATTTATAATGGGGAAGTATCATGAAATTTTTTTTTTCATAAACACCTTTGCACCCGTAGAAATTCTTATATCTCTGGAGTATGTTATTATACAAATATATAAGCAGCAGCGTCCTGGAGCTGTGAATCTAGCAGGTCTGGAGTGATTCTGGATGAAGATCTGATCCGTCAGGTGTTAACCTCATCACACATGATAAGAGGAAACTCTTACACCGGCAATTAGAGGTTTCTAAAGCTATTATATAAAAGGATGCCGTTAACTGTGGCCAATGTGTATTAGAGAAACATTCATTTTTTTCCCCTAATTGTCATTTAATGTTATTCAGTTTATGTAGAAAATCATTTTTTTTCTGAATTTGAATAAGGAAGCATATTACTCCTTTAAATGCTCAAATCTTACTGACAAATGGGCAAAACCTAGGATAATGAGAACAAATACTGAAAGCAGGACGTTTTTTTGGTTAAACCCATTTGTCTTTAAGCCATATATAAAATTACATGCAATATATAAGATTCTTTGAATAAAGAGGTAAAAAAAATCCTTTCAACAATGCACTCAATCTAAATGTAACATGTTTGTTGAAAGTAGTAATAAAGACTTAAACATTGAGAAGTGTTCACTAGTTTCCATTTATGAATATATCCTGAAAAGTTAGGCAAGTTTCAAGCGTGGAACGTTCCCTCACAACCCGTTTAATTACTGTAACACTAATTCGGTTGAAATGAGGGGAAAGAGTTGCCTAAATACATTTACAAACACTGTCCACTGAAACAGCAGCCTTTAAAAACAAACGTTTTCATTTTCACTCAGTTGTGACAAACGAGACGACTCAAGAACAGCTCTTTTTCCCCACTTTATTGAAAAGACAAGATGAGCAGATTATTCGTTCTCCTCGCTGCGGAGTCTGGCGTTGGGGTTTGTGACCTTGATGGCCAACTGAGCGGCCCGCTCTACAATGAGCTTCCTGTTCTTTGAAGAAACATTGTGGGCGATCTCTGCACAGTGGGACCTACAAACAACAAAACCTTCAGATTAGCAGTCATTAAAAGGCATCCAATGCAGCATGTCATCACGTCACGACTTGGTTCTACTCAAAGAAACCCAAACACAAGCGCTAGTCAGGCAGGCTCTTTCTGTGAACCACACCTGAGATGAACCCCAGCACTTCAGCAGGTACAAGCAGAGATCTAGTTCTCCAGGATAAATGTGGCAGCAGACTGAAATCTTACTTGTTGCTCATCATGAGGACTTCAAGTTCCTTGACATTGTGGACCAAGAACTTCCTGAATCCAGAGGGCAGCATGTGTTTGGTCTTCTTGTTACTCCCGTAACCGATGTTGGGCATCAACATCTGACCCTTGAAGCGTCTGCGCACTCTGTTGTCGATACCTCTGGGCTTCCTCCAGTTTTGCTGCAGACACATCATTCATGTTAGATCACAGAGGTGAAGGAAGGCTAAATTAACTACGATCTCCATTAAAAGCACTTTGATATTGAACTACTGATCTCTGAAACAGAAGATCTGAGACCTTGCTGCAAGCATGCTTTCAGATCTGATCAATGACTTTCCATCATGTGTCTAAAACTTGGAGTAACAGAATGCACTGAACTTGTGGCTGAAAGCTCAAAACATCGTTTAACTTGAGTCACAATGAATCCAAACTAAACTTTCACAAATCCTAAAATCCAGATATACTGATTAGGTTCTCGATCCTAAAAGTCCTGAGATCTACAGCACGCATCTTCAGCCATTTTAAATATAAATGCATTATTTCTAAAAGAAAGTTACACTTGGTGTAACTGCTAAAGAATAACCAGATGAGTCTTCACAGAACAGAATCTAATAAAACCGTTCAGAGATCAACAAATATAATGTTTGTGATCCTAACATCTAATTAAAATCTTATGCATTTAGAAAACTGAATATTAGTGTAACTCCAACATTAATAAAAATGCACTCCATGCAGCTTTCCCGAGCTAGAAACCTTCAGAAACTCCTTGATATTCCTACCCTGATCTTGACATAGCGGTCGGACTGATGTCTGATGAACTTCTTGGTCCTTTTCTTGACGATTTTAGGTCTGGTGAGAGGCCTGAGCTGAGCCATGATGCCTACCGAGGGAACGAGAGAGAGACAAGACAGCTTAAAGCACAAGAACACACACACACGTTCATTAAATGTGTATAGTGCACGTATAGAGTCTAAAGTCAAATAGATATCTTACACCAAAGCAACCCACTTTAACATGTGCGTTAGCAGCTTTAGATAGCGGTAAACTTCTACAGAGACCTAGTTTGTCAGAAATAACGAGTAAGTTACAGTATGCTAAAAAGCGTAACGAGTTAATAGAGAGGTCGCCTCATGCAGCTAGCGCTGAACAACACGATAGACAACGACATACACACTACTTCCTCTAGTTTTAGTGTAAAAGGTCTTTTCTGTGATGTTAAAGCGAGCAGCTCGTCCTGTATTCAGTGACTTTAGTGTTTCACACACATCACAGCAATGGCCGCCGCGTACAAACAGCGCGCGAGGTTTTATATAAATATCGTTTATCTCGTCGCTTCACGAGACACAATATCAGCGCGATTAAACCCAGCGAGCAGCGATCAGGCGCCGCGGGCTGGAAAACACTTAATTTCGATCACAGCGTTAAAGGATGAATTGAGATTTTATTCCGCTCACCGGTGGGCCTGCCTCCGCCGAAGACAGTCCTGAAGAAGAGGAGGAAGTGACGCAGCGGCGCCCTGGAAATAATATCCGGCAGCGGAAGTCGCTGTTGCTCTGAAATGTGTCCGTCCACGACATGTGTCAAACTGATTCAGTTTAATAGAAAATACTCTGTGCGTCGCATATGTTTAATATATGCGCTTATTATATATAGGCTTAACTAATATAGACATTTTTTTAAAAAAATTATAAATGTATAAATTTGTACTTTTGCCAAGCAGAACATGTTTTTAATATTATTTTTTAAAAAGTATAAATAACACATCATGTCTGTTTCATAAATAGCCTACTATATTAAGGCTGTGCATTTTTTGTTTAGTTATTAATTTTTAATTATTGTTCCGAGTATTTTGGCAATACATTACTGACACTAAAAGCCTTTTGTTAACCTAACTGTATAAAAATGTCCTGAGGTTAAACACTGAATGGTGCTAAATGCTCGATCTCATTAAAATCTGGTGATTCTGATTGGCTGTCGGGGTTTTTATGTTATGGTTTGTCAGCCTGAAAAAAAAAATCAGAAAGTGAACGTCCTCGGTAAAGAATGATCATTAAAATGCTCTATAGTCTCCACTATCATATTTATCATGATATTTCTAATTGTTTGTAATTGTGTCTCTCTCTCTCTCTCTGTGTGTGTGTGTGTGTATGTGTTTGTGTGTCTCTCTCTGTGTGTGTGTCTGTGTGTGTGTGTGTATGTGTTTGTGTGTCTCTGTGTGTGTGTGTGTGTGTGTGTGTGTCTGTGTTTGTGTGTCTCTCTCTCTCTCTGTGTGTGTGTGTGTGTGTGTGTGTGTGTGTGTGTGTGTGTGTGTGTTTGTGTCTCTGTGTGTGTGTGTGTGTCTCTCTCTCTCTGTGTGTGTGTGTGTGTGTGTGTGTGTGTGAGTGTGTGTGTGTGTGTGTGTGTGTGTGTGTGTGTGTGTGTGTGTGTGTGTGTGTTTGTGTGTCTCTCTCTGTGTGTGTGTCTGTGTGTGTGTGTGTTTGTGTGTCTCTGTGTGTGTGTGTGTGTGTGTGTGTGTGTGTGTGTGTGTGTGTGTGTGTGTGTGTGTGTGTGTGTGTGTGTGTGTGTGTGTGTGTGTGTGTGAGTGAGTGTGTGTGTGTGTGTGTGTGTGTGTGTGAGTGTGTGTGTGTGTGTGTGTGTGTGTGTGTGTGTGTGTGTGTGTGTGTGTGTGTGTGTGTGTGTGTGAGTGTGTGTGTGTGTGTGTGTGTGTATCAGACTGTGTTAGATCTGTGTTTGTTCTAGCAGAGTTTAGTCTGTTCTGTTGTATTTTAATCTATGAACGTGCTCTAGTTCTCCGTGTTCTCCTGATATGTTCCTGACTATATCCTCCTTTGATAGAACACATATTTCTTGTCTTGTGTACAGATGTGCTTCGTCAGCGCCCCTTCTCGGAAAACATCTGTAATCTTTTGACTTCAGGCTCGATGTTGAAATCTCTCTCAGAGTCGAAGACTTCCTCTTCTGCTGTTTTAAATCTCTTTATCGCACAGAACTCTCTTCATGCAGTAGTTTGTCATTTATAATAACATATTGATTGCTTTTCTCTAAAAGTGGCTAAGGCTAAATATTGGAAGACTAAAAACGAGGCTGATGTTGCTGGGCATCTTAAACCTGAAAGATTTTCGTGCTATTTTCTTATTTTCTCTCTTCCTCTGAAGTTATCGTAAGAAGTACTCAAAAGATCTGCTCGTTCTTCAAAGGAAAGCTTCGAGCACGCTCTTCTTAATGAACGTGTTGACCAGTGGTGTGGACTGAGAGTCTGTCGTGTCGGGTCGGGTTACACCGCTGTTTTCCTCTTTGTTCCGTGACTCTCACTTCTCACGAAACGAAAGTTCAGAGCTCGAGGATGGACCGGAGGCATCTGCTGAGGTACGTTTAACAAAATAAACGAAATTATGAAGCGAAGTCCGAGAAAACAAAACCAGTGCTGCGTTTTTGAGAAGAATCTTCAGTAAAAGCCTGTAAGTTCTCCTGAACCTCGGACAGGACGAGAAAACATGACGAACTAAACATTCAGTCACTTTAGCGCTTGCTTGCTTGCTTTCTTTCTTTCTTTCTTTCTTTCTTTCTTTCTTTCTTTCTTTCTTTCTTTCTTTCTTTCTTTCTTTCTTTCTCTCTCTTTCTGTCGATCTTGAGGTGTGGTGTAATAACGTAACATTATTAATCGTTTTGTTTTTCTTATAGTGACCAGGATGAAGCTAGCCATTCGTGTCCTGCTGGATATCATGCAGGTAAACATACAGATGCATTTATTAACACTATACTCATCGTTTGCACTTATTTAAAACACTTTAAAACCGCTTAAAACACTTTAAAACCATTTAAAACACTTTTAAAACCGTTTAAAACAGTTGATCTCGTGGAAGTGGAGCGTCAGAAGCACGTTTCCTGTCTCTCTGCTGTAGCCCGATGAAAAGAGAAGATAGTTGAATTATTGTACTTTATTGTTCAGGTCAGGTCCCCGTGGGGGGGGACGGGGCCACGGCTCCTCCGGCTCAAATGATGCCTGTGGTTCCTGGATATGAGAGTCTGGGGCCCAACGGTGAGAAGAGCTTCATTACTTCCAGCTGAAACAAACAGTAAAAAGCTGCTCATGAACGCGGCGGTGATTTTTTTGTTAATGCCTCCACAGTTATTCCTCCGTCGGATTTGGGACCGGCGCGGTTTCCAGCTCCATGCAGAGCTCAAGAGAGACGCTTTGAGTAAGACCAGCTAAACTATAAAACCTGTCAAGATATCAGCTTGAACCCTTGAACCCTGACACACACGAGTTAGAAACCTAGTGCATGCTCCTTCAGGACTAAAATACTTCATGAAGTGGAAAATAGAAAGACATTTTACAATTTAAAGCTAATTTATTTATTCCCATTGTTTGTTTACTTTGCTGTGCCTGATTGGTTTTCTTGTCAAGTTTTGAATTCGTGAATGAGGCAAACCTAGTTTCTGAGTCAGGAACACTAGTCTTGTGGTTCAATAACAAAGCACTTCTAACTTAACCAGATTAAAGAAAAATACACTAACTAAACCCGCTCATTATCATATCAGAGATAAACCTGCGATCACTAAAAATAAATAAAATGATTAAATAAATAGGTTATTTTAGCACCATTGGTGTATTATTTTAGTTTTAGGGTTTTCTGTTTATGTTTTATTAATGTAATAGTGTTATAGTTTTTATTAGGTTCCCGTTTCAATTTTTTAAGTTTAGTACTCAATGAGAGAAAGGTTGAACTAAAATGAGAAATGTTTTTTGAAATACAGTACAGTTATATTTAGCTGATTTTTGAAGTAATGAAAATGTAGTTCAGACATTGAATTAAAGAGCTAGATTGTGTCCTCAGTATCCCAGCCATCAGTGAAGAACTCGCTCAGGAGGCCTTCATCAGCTACGCCAGCAGCGAGTGCTGCTTCAGCACTAAACCAGCCAGAGAGATGGTGTTCACTGACCTGCGGTCCCTCAACACGTACCGGGTGAGCAGTCTTTCTCTTCCCTCACGTCCAGCTAAAGATAGCAGCCTGGCTCACGGTTCCCTGAGACACCTGTTTCTGCTCACAGTACCTACTGGAGACCTTCACAGAGTCCAGAACTAAAGAATGGGGCGGCGAGCCATATAACGGTGCGTGGAGTCACAGTAAAGCAGACGCTTGTGTAGGAGTATAAAGTGTGTGTTTAGTGTGTGTGTGTCCCTGGCTTCCTCAGGTCAGGTGGTGGATGACTTCAGAGAGCCTCCGGATCCGTGGAGCATCCCGGTCCCCACCCCTTCTCTCTTCCAGGACTGCCAGAAACACATCCGCATTCCTCACACGTCCATCATCAAAGTACGAGCTCCTTCAGTCTTACTGTGCCTGAGTTCACCGCCAGTCCATTCATGTTGTTGTTGTCTTCACACAGGGCTGTCACTCGTGCCTGAGTCTGGGAAGATCCGCTTGCAGAACGTGTGTTAATTCAGGCAGGGTAAGATTCATCTCAATCCTTCCGCAGGTCTTTTCTGTCGGTTGTTTCTTTACGATGTTTCTGTGGTTTTAGACTCGATGTTCGTCCTGCGGTGGCTCGGGGAGAACAGAACATGACTTCTGCAGGTCCTGCCAGGGCTCTGGGATGAGCAGGTATGACCTTCTAATCGGGCACCACTTCATTTATTTTTTAACTTCTAAATATTTTTAATATAGAAAAGTTAATATAAGTAACTTTGATGGGGGTTTATCGGTTCTTTACTGGTTCAAAAGCAGTGAGAGCGCTTATTAAAGGATGTGATTCAGGTGTCATTCCTGTGGAGGAGCCGGTTCAGTCACTTGTGAAACCTGCAAAGGGCACGGAAAGCTCCTGTGCTTCATCACACTGAAAATCACATGGTGAGAGGATTCACAGATCTCCACAGGTTCACTGTGCACAAACAAGATAACATGCTTTTTTCATTCATCTGTCTTTTCTATTTTAGGAAGAACAACATCTATGTGGCCGTGATTGACAAGGGCTCTGGTTTCCCGGTTAAGCTTCTGAATCAGATCAGTGGAGAGAAACTTCTTACTGATATGGCTCCAAAGGTGAGCAAAAAACCAAAAACATGCTGAACTCAGAAGCAGTGAGAAAAAGTATGGAAGCCCACTGAATAAAAAAAGTTAAAAATTGCCTCACAATTCAGTCTTTTTCCACAGAACTGTGAGATATAACGGTGCATTGCGAGTGATAAAGTCAGAAATGTGACTTTATCTCAAAGTCTTGACTTTATAACTCACAAGTTTGTAAAATAAAGTTGCAATTTTGACTTTTATCTCTGACGTTTTTCTCCCATGGTGAAAAACCTGCTTCCGTAGAAGTGTCCCTCAATTAAAGGCTAATTTGTTGAAACACACACGTGGCCTGCTCTGCATTTCTCTCTGAAAGATGTCAGGAGATATGTCTCCATCTGCCCTTTATTAATGTGCATTTAGGAACAGCGCATAAAAAACACTCAAGATGCATGATTTGAGCCCTGATGTGACTGCAGCGATCATGTTCTAAGATAAAGCTCTGAAGTTTTGCCTCATCTCTGCAGGTTTATCCCGTTGTCAGTTTTCCGGACAGCTCTGTGAACGCTGCGTCTGAAAGCGGCGTGAGGGAACATCAGGCTCAGTTCTCCACCACCTGCCGGATCCTGCAGCAGGTAGTTCATCTAAAACAACCCCGAAACACTCCCCCAGAGGTAATAAGTTGAGTTGAACCCATTCAGCCGATAGCACTTTTAGCTTAGCTTAGCATAGATCATTGAATCTGGTTAGACCAGTAGCATCGCATTCAAAATTCACCAAAGAGTTTAGATGTTTTCGGCATAGAAAATCACTTTTAATTTTCCGCCGGTCTTAGTACACGATATACCTATAGAAGAGTCGAGTTTTAAATAGGAAATAGAACATTCTGTCCTTCTTGATCGTGATGCTACTGGTCTAATTAGAATCAGTGATCTATGCTACGCTATGCTAAAGATGCTATCGCCTGACCCAGAGACCGGCTGAATGGATTCACACACGGTAAAACTCAACTCATTAACTCTAGGAGAGTCGGACCAAAAGAAGTGGAGTGTAGCTTTAAGGCCACATCTCATCCTCCCATTATTCTGGGAATTAATTAAACGACCGCTTCCTGTTGGCCTCGGCCCCAAGGAATCCTAGAAGAAAACAGATCAGAGCTTGTGACTGACCAGAAGCGGCCTTAATATTCCCACATATTCATATCAACAAGACACCAACGATGGCAAGAAACAGAGAAAGACACTCATTGCTCTTCTACAAATCACCTCAAATTCAGTCAGTTCTTGTAAAACTCTTTGAAGAAGCTGTTATTAGTAGTGGTATGAAACTCTACGTAAAGAGTAGCATGTTTTAACTCAGTTCTGTTATTTTCCAGAGGCAGACCATTGAGCTCATCCCCATCACTCGAGTGCATTATGTCTGGCATGAGAAAACACACGTTTATTTTGTGTATGGAGCCGAACACAAAGTCTACTCCAGGGATTATCCTGCGAGGTGCTGCTGCTGCTCCGTCCTTTAAACATGCCTTCATATGAACAGAAGAACTATTCAGTCACAAAGAAACTGGAAGACAATTAGAAAAAGATGAAACATAGAGTGCCTAGAATGTACTACATGTACTACACGTCTGTATTTCACCCCAAAGTCAAAGGAAAAAACAAACTATAACAGACAAAATTGATGGTGTTTTTTTTTTACATGCGTACAGAAGCTTGTTTCCAGCAAGGGACAAAAATATTAATACTTTTTGGAATTTGCATTAAACTATAAAAAGTAATTCTGAAAAGACAAAAATTGTGGGATATAAACTCTTTTAAAAGTCAAAGTTGGTACAACTGACTTTCTTTATTCTTATTTTTTCCATTGATTTTGGGTAAAATATTACAAAATATGTTATATTGTTTCTTTATTATACACATTTCATCATATCGCTCATAAAGAGCATTATGTTTATCATGTAACACATTTATAATACGTTACACATATTTTAGATGAGTTATTTTTTACAGTAGTGTGCATGTACATGGTTAAGCCTTACACTATGCTAATCCTAAATGAATTACTTAAAAAATAAGTTTTAAAAAGATTCTACTCACTTTGGTCTTGTTCCTTGTTTCTTTGAGAGGTTAATCATGAGTCTCCATCCACTTTCACTAGAGGCTTTTCCTCTTCATTCTTTCTTCTCTTGTTTATATATTGTGGGATTTATGTTTTAAAGGATTTATGTTTTACAGGTTTTACTCAATAGAAGCTCTGTGTTTTTCCATTTCGATATTATGTGTGTATGTGCTGTACAAAATGTCTTATCTACAGAAACAAGATATGGAGACTGCTGAGCTCATCTACCGGTCGAGAAGAAACAACTGCACCTGGTTCTGTGAAGGACACCCTGAATGGGAGGAAGACCCAAGCACAAGAATATAAATATTGTGTGAAATGTAGTGAGAGCGTACAGGACTGCCCTGCATGCCTTGATGCTGTTGTTCTGTATCCTGAGCTCAGTCTCAATTATTCTGACTTTATTAAACTTAACATTTTAAATTTAAGAGTAAGTCTCATCATTGACAGACCTGAACCTGGGAGGGAAACAACAAAGATTTTTCCCAACAATATATATATATATATATATATATATATATATATATATATATATATATATATATATATATATATATATATATATACACAGACCTACAGTGTACTGTGCCTTTAAGGGTTGTGTAAGCTGTGAGCAGCTCGAGTAAAGGCTGTAGAATCTGTTCAGAGGGTGTCTCTTCATTACTGTCCAGACTCTCCAGAGCTGAAGAACTGAGGGAAAGTGAAGGAGAAGCAGAGCAGGATCAGGATCAGCAGTGTTTAGTGTGTAATGGATGACAGAGAAGAAGAGACTGGTGGGTGAACTCGTTACAACGCTCTTCTGTTCTTGAGTTAAACTGCTTGCTTTGTCTACTCTGAACGTTTTATGTTTATCCCACAAAAAATATGTTTTAAAAAGTAATAACGTGTTTTCTTATTACAACAACACCGATACTCTTAAAATGACCTGATGTTATGTTACAGTTTTGAAGTAGTTTTTTGTAGAGTTTATTCTGAGTGCTTTGTTTACCGTAAAGTAAAGAATCGAGCCTTTAGCGTCAAATAAAGCCGTTCAGTTTGAACTAAACTTTCTCAAAGCGTCTGAACGCGTTTCTATTCAAGTGAAACCCGTCATAAAGAAGAGTTTTGTGGAGGATCACGTTATATTCGGTCCAGTTCTGAGGTAAACAGTGTTAAATCTGAAAGTGGACTTTAAAGGAGGATCTAGTGTCCTGTATCTCGTGGACTTCCCTCGGAGGTCACGTTTTTCTGGCTATAGTGAACAAACAGTGCAGAAAACTCATTAGTATTAGTAAAAAAAGCACGACGAGAAAGCGGTTTTTAATGTGTTTTAATTAAACGTCTTTTTCTGCTTGTAAGTAATAAGTGAAGAGTGTTTCAAATCCATGGTGTTTGGGAGCTGAGCTTCATTAAAGAGGGAACTATATGCACTCAGATGGGGAAAATGTTAAGTAAGATTCATTATTTTCTCATCATAGTCATTTCACATCCTAAAGACGCACACTAGCATGTTTTCTCATGATTATCAGTGTTAGAGGTAATGAATTAGCTTTTTAAATAAGTAACGCAGCTTGCTTTGTCTTGGCATTTATTGACTGAAAGATCCCCGAGAAGAAAGAAAGAAAGAAAGAAAGAAAGAAAGAAAGAAAGCACAGCCCAGACCCCAAAACATAACCTGAAAGGAACAGAACACATCACTTTCTAGTAAAAGTAACTCTTTGTAACATGTCACTTTTCCAACACTGGGACCTTTTGAATTCTTCTTATTGATTTATTATTGAATTCTTATTCATGTTCATTAAAAAATGATGTATTTTAAGGAATATGCTTAAGTGTAATGTTTTTGTGCATGGTTTCAGTTTACAGTAAAGGAGTACTTCTCAACAGTTTGTTGTATAACTTGTGCGTAATATCGCCTCTTATCTACTTTTTCAAACGTCATTTAAAACACTTTCCCGTATCGCAGGAGACGAAAATGCATTCCGAGGAAAAATATCCTCTCTGAAACTCTAAACGTTATCTCAAAATTGAGCGTATCCTGTTTTCTAAATGGATCCGAGCTTCACAAAGCAGCAGCACATGTCTGTCAGTAGAACATAAGTAATCACACCCCCCTCTTAAAGGCTTGAGTTCATTTAGACCCCAGCAACTGTTTACATGCTTTATTTCTGTTATCAGCCGTTAGATTCGTGCAGCGCTATTATTAGGCAGCAGACTTTTAAGAAAGACTAGTTTCTCTTTCTCAGGTCTACAAGTAGTGTGCTCATTGAGCTCACTCGGTTTCCCTCAAGGTGGTCTTTCTATTGGTGTTTGGATCATTGTGATTCTTACCTGGTAATCTTCTCAAACGAACACAGCTTTAATGAATTTTGTAGCTTAAATACAATCACCAGACAATGTGACACGCTTAGCACAAAGGGCATATTTTTCAGAGCTATAAAACGATGATGAATGTGCATTGCTAAATTAGCGCTTGAATTGTATCAGAGACGACCTGCTCCTCCCATCATTCACCGCTGCCGTGTATTTCGAGGGCATTGTTTCTAGGCCTGATTTTGCCCATTCTTCACGCTAAATCTGAAGCACGATCTCAGGCGAAGGAAACCCAGTAGAGCTGATATTTATATCCACTTGTTAGCGGCATTGTTCACAAACGTAACGAGATGTTTGTGTGAAGTATATATAACTCACTGATGCATTCAGATGGAGCCCTAATCACTTAATGAACAGCTGCCAAGTACTGACTGCTAAGAGAAGGGGTGGTCTTCTGTCGCCTAGCAACAAAACTTCTCTTAAAGGAACAGCTCACTCCAAAATCAATAAAACAGCCCAGGATCCCTGATGATGTTCCCGGATGATGAGGAGTAGGAAAAAAAAGTCTGTGGTTTAAGGCAGTGATTGTTTGATTGTGATAATCTCTGTCTGCAGACACGTTTGAGCCCAGTCTTCCCGAGGAGGGTCCGTCTGCTCCTCCTAAAGGCTGGCTGGATCCTGTGATGGGATACGAGGAACACCCGGGCGGAGGTCAAAGATCAACCACACACTAACACCAAACACTACTGCTGGTGTAACACTACTACTAATAGTTATCATGAATTATTGTTAACATTATTATTTTTGGTACTTTTATTATGAAGACTACAATACACTATCATATACACTAAGATGTAATAATAAGATATTAATTATTATTATTGTTCTCAGCATTATTATTATGTACTGTTATATACAGTATATACTTTAATAAATACAACAAAATAATAACAAAATCATAATTTTTTTTGTATTATAATGATCATTTAGTTATTGTGTGAAAATGCTGAAGTAGTTCAAAATTCCTTTGCATATAAGTCAGACAATGCTTAAAATATCCGTATAGGTCAATAGATGTAATATTGGTCGGTCCGTGGCGTCTTCTAAAATCATGTAGATATGATATGCTGCGTATGATCTAATATCTGCTGTCTTGTGGTTCATAGACTGTACAGATCAGATCTGTCCACCTCCGCCTGACTTTGTCCCTAAACCTGAAAATGACAAGAATGCCTCGGTCCCAAATGTCATGTGAGTATAACATTGTTTTTACTGCTCAGGATTACAAAAACATATCTATACAATATTTGATAAAAAGAAGGAATATATATATATATATATATATATATATATATATATATATATATATATATATATATATATATATATATATATATATATATATATTATGTATAATATAATAATTATTTATCACGTAAACACAAACGCATGTATATATTTAAGAAAGAAAATATGTATGAATATTTTTATTTAATTTTTTATTACATTTATTTATTATTTTTAATAATTTGACAGCACTTTTTATATATATATATATATATATATATATATATATATATATATATATATATATATATATATATATATAACACACATATATACACACAGTATTCATATCCATGGCAAATTCTGACTTAAAGTTACTTTTATTGAACCAGCATATTTTTTGGACTGAAAATTCTAATAATTATTAATAAGACAATGAACAAGAGACATCATTGTGGAAGAAAAATATTACTCATCTTTTATTTACATTTGAACAAAAAGTGGCATGTCCAAAATTATTCATACCCTTCTCAGTAAATCAATAGAAAAGCCTTTATTGGCTATTACCGAAATCAAACACTTCCTATAATTGCTGAGCAGGTTCCTCCGCTGGTATTTCATCCCATTCATCTTTAGTGAGGAGCTCCAGATCTTTCAGGTTGGAGGGTCTCCTGATCTTTTGCTCCTCCACAGATTCTCAGTTGGATTTCAGTCAGGACTCTGGCCGGACCACTGCAAAACGCTAATGTTTTTGCCTGCTAACCATTTCTTCATCACTTTTGCTGTGTGTTTTTTGGGTCGTTGTCGTGCTGAAGTGTCCACAGACTTCCTGATGTTTGATGTATTGCTCCTTTTTCATGGTGGTGATTACTGTGATGAGCTTCCCTCGTCCACCGGCGGATAACACCCCTAAAACATTAGGTTTCCACCTCCGTGTTTGACAGTGGAGATGGAGATCTTAGGGTTGACGGCTTCTCCTTTTTTACGCCCAATGAAGGCTTCATCATTGTGGCCAAGACTGCCTTGAGATTGATCAGGATGGCCTTGCTGGTGATCCTTGGATTGTTTTTTACCTCCCTCACTATCTCCTGACCAGCACAGGTGTCATCTTTGGCTTCCGACCACGTCCTCTGAGATTGTTCACAGTGCGGAACGTCTTGTATTTTTTAATAATACTTTTCACTGTAGCGGCTGAAACTTCAAAACATTTAGATAAGGTCTTATAGCCCTTTCCTGACTCGTGAGCAGCCGCAGGTCTTAGCCTGTCCACAAACCAACAGCAGAGAGCTTCTGTTTTCTCCTGTTGACTTGATTAAAACAGAGGCTTAGGATTGGATTTTCCCATAGACTGTGACAGTTTGCAAAGGGACATGCCACTTTTTGTTCAAATGTAAATGAAAGGTGAGTAATAATGTTTTTCTGACAATGAGGTCTCTTCTTCATCGTTTTATTATCTTTTGGGAGAAAACCCAATAGCTGGTTAAATAAAAGTTACCTTCAGTCAGAATTTGCCTGGGGTATGAATAATTTCGTGCTTGTCTGTATATACACACACACACACACACACATATATATATGAAACAGTATGTGTGTGCGCTCATTGATGTATTTCTTTGTTTACTGAAGGGTGCCGACCGTCTCAGAGGATATAGCGAGAGACGCTCTTCTCCAGTTTGTGGGTAAAAAATGGACATACAGCAGCAAACCTGCTAAAAATCTGATCTTCAAAGAGCTGAAGCCGTTCACGGTTTACCGTGTAAATCTTGTTATTATCCGGCCGTGATCTGGAATGATTGCTGTATTGTCCTGATGGTAATAATCTCACGTTGTGTGTGGTTTCAGTACCGCTTGGAAACGTTCACTGAGTCTCGATCAAGCGCCTGGGAGTCGGAGCCGCACTCAGGTGCCTGAGGACACAAACACAGTGATGATACAGGTCTCTAAACAGCAGCCTGACACCGATCTGTTCCCTCAGGTCAGTGTGTGGACGGGCCTCAGAACGGAGCGAGTCCTCCTCCGTGGCACGTCCAGGTGTCGTACCCGCCCAGGTTCACGGACGCCGTTCAGAAGGTCAGGGTCCCGCACTCTTCCTTCATAAAGGTACGTCTTCACACAAGGTCTCCCGTCCGTCGGTCAGGTCCGCGCTCGTGTTCTGATGTGTGTCCGACTTCATCCGCAGCCCTGCCACCGTTGTCACGGTAACGGCAGAGTCAGGTGTACCCACTGCCGAGGACGAGGCCGGGTACGTGACGCTTTTCATTAAGGATTCGTGAGATCTGAAGAAAATGACTAATTAACTGCACATTTCCCCAACATTAATCGTGATATCAACATATCTAACATTACAGCAGTTATATGTACTTTTATATTGCAGAGATTTGACGTGCAAGACTCAAATGAATGTACAGGAAACACACAAGCTCATAAGGCGTAGATAATTGGTTCAATTTCAATGCATTTATGTCTAAAGTCAATGTTAAATTGATATCCTTTACCGCCGTTGTCTTTAGGCAGTGTAACCAAAATCTAACGTTAAATCAACGTCACATCGAGGTCAAATAATGACGTCAACGTGATTTTCATTTTCAAAATATAACTTCTGTTTGACGTCAACTAGACGTTAAACAGACGTCCGGTGCCTGTTAGCAAAGACACTATATATTTGTTTAGCGTCATCTTTTTTTGACTGCAGGTGAGTATTACCAGTATGAGATTGATCATAACCATTCAACTTTACAGTAGAAATAAGAGCTGTATTCTAACGGTTCATTTTCACTTAAAAATCTTCCCATAAAGCCATTATTATATTGTACAACATAGTAAGGTTTCACAAAATAAGAACGAATAAAGTGTAATATATTAATAAAATCGTTATTTTTCCGCCATCAATGTAGTTCCGTAGAAACGGTTGAGTGGTTGCCGAGCAACGCATGAATGTAAACAAAGGTGTAGGTTTGCAACAGCTTCAGCCAATCAGAATGTGTTTAATAATGAAGACATGAATGCCGAGCGCTCGTTAGTCTTAACAGTCTCTGCTGATGTGTCTTCTCCAGACGCGCTGCATGTTCTGTCACGGCTCGGGTCACAGTCGTAACCGGAGGTGTACAACCTGCCACGGACGAGGGAGGAAGAGGTCATCCGAGGGTTCGGCCCGCCAACTCTTTAGTGATTTAATGCTGTGTGACGATAAACATCTCAGCTCCTTCTTTCAGGTGTGTTTCCTGTCATGGAAAGGGTTACAAAGGCTGCCAGACGTGTAACGGTCACAGAAACCTGGTTCATTTCATTCAGCTCACGGTGACATGGTAAAAGTGTTTTCATGAGTCTGTGGACAGCTCCGACGCTCTCACCTCAGGCTTTAATTAGTCTGATCATCTTTGTTTCGCAGGAAGACGCAGGTGTTTGTGTTTATCCCCAGCCGGGTGCCCGAGTTCCCGCTCAAGAAGTTTGAGAAGGTGTCTGGAGAAGCCTTCTTTGTGGATGAAAGCCTCCTGGTATGATGGATTGATTAACTAGCTGATACGTTCCTATTTTACTTTAGGAGACGTTAACCCTCACGTGTCAGCTCTCTCATGACATTCTCTATTTACTAAATATAATAATAACTTAACTTGGGAATTTCATTTGTTTTATTGCAAGACTTTTTTCCTGCTTTTCTCCTTCTGGAATCAAACTGTCTTACCTCGAAAAGCAGAGATTTGATGAAAGACTTTGATTCATGTCATTGACTAGTGTATATATATATATATCTATCTAACTGTGTTTGATGCAGTGATAAATGAGGCAGACAGATTTGAAGCACATGACTTGTCCTCAGGTTTATCCAATAGAGGGCTTTCCTGACCGGGACGTCTGCGACGCCTCAAAAGAAGCCATTCAGAATCACCTGCTCAGATATTCAGCTGAGAGCCGCATCCTGCAGCAGGTGAGAGAAACTCTGAGAGAAACTCTGAGAGAAACACTGAGAGAAACAGAAACACTGAGAGAAACACTGAGAGAAACACTGAGAGAAACTCAGAAACACTGAGAGAAACTCTGAGAGAAACTGAGAGAAACAGAGAGAGAGAACTCTGAGAGAGAGAGAGACACTGAGAGAAACACTGAGAGACACTGAGAGAAACAGAGAGACTCTGAGAGAAACTCTGAGAGAAACACTGAGAGAGACTCTGAGAGACAGAGAGAAACAGAGAGAGAAACAGAGAGAGAAACAGAGAGACACTGAGAGAAACTGAGAGAAACACTGAGAGAAACACTGAGAGAGACAGAAACACTGACAGAAACACAGAGACTCTGAGAGAAACAGAAACTCTGAGAGCCTCTGCAGCTCCACACATGACCTCCAGGTGGAAGCACCTCACAGAGTTGTGTTTTTAGACCTGACTGATGAAGACACTCACATCGTCTTCTTCTCTTCTTCTCTCACAGCGT
This sequence comes from Puntigrus tetrazona, assembly GCF_018831695.1. Classification (NCBI taxonomy): domain Eukaryota; kingdom Metazoa; phylum Chordata; class Actinopteri; order Cypriniformes; family Cyprinidae; genus Puntigrus; species Puntigrus tetrazona. The sequence goes on along the minus strand of NC_056720.1, from coordinate 16,302,855 downwards.
CAGACGATCGAGCTGGTTCCTCTCACTCATGTTTATTACTCGTACAGCGGGAAAGACTACGATTACTTCGTGTTTGGTCAAGAGAACAGAGTCCACACCACCAAATACCCCTCTTCCTGCAGCATCTTATAATAACTGTTCTGTGTCTCTTGTCGACAAGATGTAAATACAGTCTATATGTATCATGTCATATGTTTTTTATCCTCTTCTCGTATAACAGCATGTTTTCTACAACTGTTTTATTTCATTCTGTATGTTAAATATACAAATATTAAGTATTAAAATTCATCTCAGTACAGTTTATTTTGGTTCATTTTTGCCATAAAAGTGCAACACGTTTACAGATGTTCTTGATAAATGTCTAATACAGGACTTTTGCTCATTTGAAAGGACTTTTCTAGGACAAACATGCATTTTACTGTATGGGGTAAGTTGTCACAGTGGAAACCAACCAGCCCTGAAAGAAGGAGACTAATTAATAAAGACTAGTTAATAAAGCTGCAACACTCCTAAAATACAGCTATGAAAAATAGAACATTTTACAAAAAAAAGATAAGTCAGGGATGTTTAATGAAGAGAGTGAACAGTTTGTTATTAAATACAGAGATGTCTCTGGAATCAATTCACTGACAATCTCTAGAAGTTAAGTGTCCTCAACAAAGACAGAGGAACCAGAACCCCATCCATACAGAATGAAGAAACCATTTATTATTATTATATTATATTATATTATTAATACACATGTTTTATTGTGCTGACTTATTTTTCTTTTTTTAAAAAGTAATTAAAAAGTGTTAATTCTCTCAAAAAGGTCTGAAATCAGTCATTATTGCAATATTGCATGCACTGCGAGTAATTAAGATAAAAACACGACACATTGGAGATAAAATGATCAAAACCAAGTGAGTTTATGTTTGAAAACCTAGTTCCTTTTTATTCCAGTGATCCAGAGTTTACAGTAAACCTGCAGTTTTTTATTGAACTGATTAAACTAGTTTTACTACAACTACTCCACAGCGCTGGTTAATGTGCTGGTTCATCTGTGGTTTAACCCTCTTTTGTTTCATGACTAGTAAACCACTGTACTTTACCTGAAAACAACTGAACAGAACACACTCTCTCTCTCTCTCTCTCTCTCTCTCTCTCTCTCTCTCTCTCTCTCTCTCTCTCTCTCTCTCTCTCTCTCTCTCTCTCTCTCTCTCTCTCTCTCTCTCTCTCTCTCTCTCTCTCTCTCTCTCTCTCTCTCTCTCTCTCTCTCTCTCTCTCTCTCTCTCTCTCTCTCTCTCTCTCTCTCTCTCTCTCTCTCTCTCTCTCTCTCTCTCTCTCTCTCTCTCTCTCTCTCTCTCTCTCTCTCTCTCTCTCTCTCTGTCTCTCTCTCTCTCTCTCTCTCTCTCTCTCTCTCTCTCTCTCTCTCTCTCTCTCTCTCTCTCTCTCTCTCTCTCTCTCTCTCTCTCTCTCTCTCTCTCTCTCTCTCTCTCTCTCTCTCTCTCTCTCTCTCTCTCTCTCTCTCTCTCTCTCTCTCTCTCTCTCTCTCTCTCTCTCTCTCTCTCTCTCTCTCTCTCTCTCTCTCTCTCTCTCTCTCTCTCTCTCTCTCTCTCTCTCTCTCTCTCTCTCTCTCTCTCTCTCTCTCTCTCTCTCTCTCTCTCTCTCTCTCTCTCTCTCTCTCTCTCTCTCTCTCTCTCTCTCTCTCTCTCTCTCTCTCTCTCTCTCTCTCTCTCTCTCTCTCTCTCTCTCTCTCTCTCTCTCTCTCTCTCTCTCTCTCTCTCTCTCTCTCTCTCTCTCTCTCTCTCTCTCTCTCTCTCTCTCTCTCTCTCTCTCTCTCTCTCTCTCTCTCTCTCTCTCTCTCTCTCTCTCTCTCTCTCTCTCTCTCTCTCTCTCTCTCTCTCTCTCTCTCTCTCTCTCTCTCTCTCTCTCTCTCTCTCTCTCTCTCTCTCTCTCTCTCTCTCTCTCTCTCTCTCTCTCTCTCTCTCTCTCTCTCTCTCTCTCTCTCTCTCTCTCTCTCTCTCTCTCTCTCTCTCTCTCTCTCTCTCTCTCTCTCTCTCTCTCTCTCTCTCTCTCTCTCTCTCTCTCTCTCTCTCTCTCTCTCTCTCTCTCTCTCTCTCTCTCTCTCTCTCTCTCTCTCTCTCTCTCTCTCTCTCTCTCTCTCTCTCTCTCTCTCTCTCTCTCTCTCTCTCTCTCTCTCTCTCTCTCTCTCTCTCTCTCTCTCTCTCTCTCTCTCTCTCTCTCTCTCTCTCTCTCTCTCTCTCTCTCTCTCTCTCTCTCTCTCTCTCTCTCTCTCTCTCTCTCTCTCTCTCTCTCTCTTATAGTCTCTCTCTCTCTCTCTCTCTCTCTCTCTCTCTCTCTCTCTCTCTCGCTCTCTCTCTCTCTCGACTCTCTCTCTCTCTGACTCTCTCAGACTCTCTCTCTAGTGGAAGGAGCTCTGTTTGGAAAGACGACATCCTCAAAGAAGCACTTCACTGACTTTACGACACAAAGTGGAATAAGCGACGAAAGAGCGACACTCGGTAGGTACTATACTACTATACTACTATACTATTATCTACTATCATGTTCTGTCAACTTTTATTAAGCGTGCTGTGATATCTGGGTACCAGATCAGTTACCGTAAGATTTCTGTCATATGAAGTCTGCTAAGAAAGTGAGGATGAAAATGCGCTTTTTTTTGTTTGTTTTAAGAAAATAGTGTCGATTTTTTTATTTGTTTTAGTTTGATGGGAAAGTCTTTACCGGTGTGTTTCTGAGCCCCAAACATCAACAGATGGCTTTTGAAACGTTATTTTAACATTTAGCGTTTGTTTAAAGTCAGTTATGACTCATAACATGTAGAAGAACTACATAAAAACTAATGTAGTATTAATTGTTCAGTATAATACAGTATAAGTTCAGTCTTTCCCAGGATGTGTTCATTGTTCCTTTTTCCTGTTTGCTGGGGTTTATTGTGTTCCTCTGATTTGTTTGTTTCCGTCTTTCACATGCTGCATATATATTTTTTTATTATTTATAAGTTCAATGTATTATATTAAACAATTTTGGGATTTTCTTTTTAATTTACCAATATATTTCTGTTTTTACACACTGTACAAACTGTATCAAGATGCATGTAATTCTTTTTAGAAATAGTTTTTATTTGAACAATTCTTTCAGTAAAAGTAAATATTTTTTGTAAAGAAAACTAACAAAAAACAATTGTATGTATTATATTTATTATACAAGGCAAAAAAATACCTAAAATAATCAGCCTGGTAATATTTGAGCAGTACATTGATGACCAGTGAGAATCCGTGACTGAAGACGTGTGAAAGTGTTTCTGAGTCGTGGAGAGGAAAGTCTTATCTGAGCGAGCAGCTCTGCAGTCT
>NC_056720.1:16201999-16296999 GCF_018831695.1 Puntigrus tetrazona | reverse complement strand
TGTGTGTGTGTGTGTGTGTGTGTGTGTGTGTGTGTGTGTGTCTCATCCTCGGTCAATGACTCAATAACCCATTGTGGTGCCTCTCTATTATCTTATTAATTAATTGGCCCTTCTCTCTATCAGCCTAACAATAACAATGCGCTGGCAAACAGAGCGCTTCCTTCCCACAATGCACCAGTTGGAACCTGCTGTCTGGCGCCTGCCCCAGGAAGGTCAGAGCGAGGCTGGCTCGGTGTGGGCCGGGTGAAGGGAAGCTCCGTCTAAACACCACCCAGCTGTTTCCACAAATAATAGTAACTTCGGCATCATTCAGACAAACTCAATCTTCAGCCAGACTCAATGCTGATGTTATTCCTGCACACTGAGCCCAAAACAAGAGCGGCTAGCATTGTACTAGCAGCCCAGATTCACAATGTGCCGGTCGTGAATCACGTATATATTTGTCTTTCATTGTTTCTGAGCGATTTCATTGTAATCTGCAGCTGTTTATTCCTTCAGGATCAGGATGCAGCGTGTGGAGCTTTGCTGAATATAGGGGCCCAGTTTTATAAAATTGCGTATAAATAGTACGCCCCACGTGCCTGGGTTTGGTGAGCGTATGATATAAAACAATTAAATCCAATTATTTTGTACTAAATCTTTGAAATCGGTTTACATAATCCAGATTACATGCAAGCCAGCGCTCTTTCTGGGCCATAAATATTTGATCAAAACACCAGAATATATTAGTTTACAATTCATGCACTGTGCTAAGGTCCTAGCAGAGTACTGTACAGTGAACTGCAGGAAAATGACCCCAGATCTTCTCCTGATTCGTGTGAAAAGTAATGGAGGTTGGTGTTTTACTACTAGGTGCATGCTTTTTGGATTTCTGCCAAAATGTTTTAGCGGTGAGCTCAAGTGACGTCACGCTGCTCAGGTTTCAGTTCTCTTAACCTTCAGATCTTCAGCAGATCTCAGAGACAGAGGTGTCTCCTCGAGCTCCTGCCATGGTTTCTCTTCCTGGAATCCTTCAGGGCCAAAGAGCCAAAGGTAAATGGAGTGAAGATTATAGAGGACTGAAAGTCATCACGGGCTGGCTATCTAACGGGAGCGTGTGATGTGGAAGACGAATGCATCGGTGTGAAAGCTGTCCTTGTTTCTTAGTATCACTCGTTCGCTGTCTGCTTTGGATTAGAAGACTTAGCGTAAATCATTTGCTAACTCCCATCAAGCACACATGTTGTAGAGATGCTCTCTTTTATTGAGACGGTTGACCCGTGCCGTTTCATCTTCTACAAATCGCTCTCAAAGGCTTAGCCGAGGGATTACTAAACTATCTGTAATTGGCTTTAATTAATGTGCTCCGAGGCAAAACACAGCCCTCTAGCTTTTCTAATGAATAGCATTCGCAGACAACAACAAGGACAGGACGCTGACTTCAGTCTGTCGCTGCTGTGAATATAAGTCCTCTCTGGAAATACTTCATACTCAGTTCCACCGGAGTGCCTTATAATCACGTCCAGACAGAATCTGGAGATTTTTTGTCCATTGATTTTGGAGGGAATTTGTGAAATGTCCTTAAAGGGATAGTTCACTCAAAAATGAAAGTTTTGTCATTAGTTGCTCATCCTCGTGTCGATCCAAACCTGAGAGACCTCCGTTCATCTCCAGAAAGAGATCTGAGAGTTTCCTGAGCCTCCGTACACGAAGCATTCATCCTTTAATCTGTGATTCAATATTCATTTTAGAAAGTTAGGAATTTCGGTTTTTCTATTGCATTGAAATTACAAAACATCAGAATTGAATGAAAAAATATCTTAACTTGTCTTCTGAAGATGAACTTTTTTTAGTTTTGAACGACATGAGCGTAAGTAATTAATATCAGAACTTTAGTTTCTGGGTGAACGATCCCATTTATTTTATTATTTTATTTTTATTTTTTGCCTGAACTTTGACAAGACTTTTAAAATCAGATTATTTCTTTGATTCAGTTATTATCAGTTACTAATTATTATATTAGCTTAATTATGAACTAATAATATATATTAATATTGATTAATAAACTGAACAAAATAAATTTGTTTCATGCATGTCCAAAAAGCATTTTTAAACAAATATTATTGATTAATAATTAATAAATAATCAGCAGTTTGTAAACAGTCATTGTTGTTTCTGTTTAATGATGCTAGTGCAGAAAGGTTCTTATAGAAAAAGGGTCAGATGTTTTAAAAAATGCTTGAAAGCCATGTTTCAGACTGGGACTGGTCCACAAACACAAGTCAAAGAACAAACAGTCAAGGTAGAAAAGCGGAGCAATACCTCGTTCCCAAAACAGCACACAAAAGGAAGAGGCCAAAGACAAAATAAGCATGCGATTTCGAACAATCTGTCTCCGCTAGCAGTCTCAGCCCGAGCTTCCTCCGCCTGACATCCAGGCCTGGAACGAGGTCACTGGACCACCGGAGAAGAAGTCTGATCATCTGCTGAGCAGGAGACGCTTCAGAGAGGTCGTCTCTACGAGGAGTCCACACATTACTGCTGTTAGTGACAGAATTATGAGATCATTGAAGAGGACCCCGAATGATTAAAGACATTAATGACAAAATAATGTCCACACGCAGCGGAGAAAACCAAGTCATTTCACTCTTCCTCGTGTTGAACTCGTCTGTCAAACACACAAAGAGAGGAACGGCTCAGATTCACTCACCCTCGGGACGTACAAGACATACAGGAGGTTCTCTCTTCATGGGAACAGATTTGGAGAAATGTTGGTTTATCAACAGATGCTCTGCAGTGAATGGGTGCCGTCAGAAAGAGAGTCTGGCTGATAAAAACATCACTGTTATCCTCCCCGGTTCATCATCTGTGCGTTTCCAAGAAACAAATCCATCTTTAAGACATTTTGAACTTCTTACCCTTACTTCCAGCATGCCCATCTAATCTATAGTAACTAGCTGCTTTTTCCCATGCAGTTATAATGTTATAATGTTATAATGCAGTTATAATAAGACCCAAAATAAAAGTACCTCAAGAGTGTCGAGTCAAAAGAAAACAAAACAGCTCTGTGTGAGAAACAGACCAAGATGTAGGTGAGCTGAGATCAAATCAATGAGTTAAAGTGGAGAAACAGATCGATGTGATTCATAAAAGAATCATTCTGAACTCTGAAAAAGTCCAAATCAAAAGAACGGTTTACTCACAAACTGAGCTTTGAAGCTTATAATCATGACAAGAAAAAAGAATTCAAAAACAGTCAAAAAAATCAGGTGTTGAAAACTCAACAAAAACAGTAAAAACCTTGCAGCTTAATAAAATATTTAGCTTTTTTGTTTCTTTTCATTCGTTGTTTTTCTGACTTGTGAAGTGGCTTTTATTAATCTGTTATCATTTACTAATAATATGAGCTATAGTTTAGATTCAGGGCTGTTTTCACTGATAACCACTTCAAAGCAGGTGATTTATTTACACAGGACTCGTTTGGTAACAACTTTTTATCTGATTCGTAAGCAAACAGACTTTGATTTCTCTCTTGTATTTGTGTTTTTGTTCGAAGCAGGTTGTTTAAATGAGTATTATCCACTTTTACACAACAGCCTTTGCTGTGAAATCTTTGTTGTGGATCCAGTTTGTGTCTTTACGGTGAAACAAATGGGATTGAAGTCCAGCAGGTGTCTCTCATCTCAGACTAAACAAAAAACAACGTGTGTCTAGACAGTAATGTTAACAAGCTGCCTTTAACCACTCTTTTGTTGTAAAAGTCCCAGTATAGAGAAGAGCTCTTTAATAGAGACACACAGTAGGCGTCCACACGTTCCTCCTGAGGTTTTATCCTCTTCATTTCATTATATCCTCAACGTCTTCATGCTGAGAAGCCCTGCAGATGATCTAACTGAAACAGCAACACATGTAAAACCACTGGCTTTAATAAGTAGAATTTGCTTGAAAAAATGATGGAACATATGCATATAAGTTGATAAAAAGTAAAGACTCGGTCAGTTTCAGCAGTTCTTTGATTTGGGGCTGCTGTGGTTGCCAGATACTGAGCATACAGAAAGAGATGTCTCCGGTATGAGGGTGTGGCTTATTCTTGTATATATTTAACCAAAAACAGAAATTGATATTATTATCGTTATCAATGTTCTTATATTGATATTTGAAAAGAGGAATGAGAATGTAAAATATACAGTAATTCAGACGTAACTAAAAATGTAGTTTCAGTTTTACAATTAACACATTTAATAGTAAAAACCTTGATTATAACTAAAATTATAGCCAGTGTACATTTATTTTCCATATTGTATTTTTCAACATATCTGTCACGTTTGCGCTTCGTGAGACTGAGCACACGAGACTCGAAATAAACTTAAACGGATTTAATTCCAAACGGGCAAAAATAAATATACAAAAGGCAGGCAGGACATTGACGATCGGACAAACGGAACTGAAAACACAGGACTTAAATACACGAGGAAATTAACTAAATTAACAAGACACAGCTGAAGACGATGATATAATGAACATGGAGGGAACACAAGGCACGAGACAAAAACCATAAACAAAGAGTCCAGAGATGTGTAAACATAATTTACAAATACCTACACTGTATTAAAACAATCTGTAAAATTTACAGTAAATAAACGGCAGATGTGCTTCCCGGAATTAGACCGTAAAAAAATACAGTAACATTTTAGGTTTTTACCTTTTTATATTTTAAATTTATAGTTAAATGGCATAATTTCATTAATGTAACTTCAATAATCATGTTAATGTACCAACTATTAAAGCACTGAAATCTGTTTTGTACCTTTGAACTGATATCCAGCAAAGTCACGTGATGAACCAAAGCCCATCAAACACATGCTTTAAATATGAACATATATAACTAAACACATCACGGCGAGACTGAAATATACAATAAACATTCATTTAACAACCTTTGAAATGCAGTGCAGGGAATCGTCAGTTTAAGTTTTTTTCCCTGTAACTTTTACAGGAATTTACTGTTAACCATGTAACAGGTTTTTACCGTAGCATTTTCAGTTTTTACCGTTAAACAGTCATTGTTTACAGCGCAGTCAGTGTACTTTTATCTGCAATAATAATGTATAGATTTATCCTCCACATCTAAAGTGTAAACATTATGTAGAAATACCTAGTAATTCAGTTGCACCTATAGCTCGGGCTGTATGGATGACTTCAGGGTTTTCTGCAGTAGATCTTGAGAGGAAATCTCCTACGTGGAAAAAGCTCCTCATCCTATGCCTGGCAGGTTCAAGCTGTGTTTTAAAGAGAGGGTTAGTGCGCTCGAGGCCGTCCTCAATCACAAGGTCATGCCGCTGTGAAGTAAACCACTGTTTAGTGCTGCTCGCAATTACTAGAAAAGAGGAGGAAACGAGGAATTCAGCACATTGTGTTTCAGGTTTCCTATGGTGCAGCGGTTAGTGATCCAGATTCTCCAGGGAACATCACAGGACCATCTAGACGGTTGTTTCCCAGTTAGGAGGAATGTGCATCATGTATTGTTTGACTGAAAATCAGCTGTCTGGAATGAACACCACAGCATTCCTGAACTGAGACGATTCTTCCCATGCCCTCCCTAAAGACATTAAAAGTATTTGTCTAGCTGTATTTTCAAACATTTCACTTTCACATCTCACATGCTGGATATTCCCCCTCTTTGTAAAGCACACTGTTTATTTTAATGTGGTGAGATGTAATGGTCTTGACGGTCATTCACTTACAGTTGCACGTGTTGATTTAAAACCTCCAGTAGTTTGACAGATTACTAATCGTTGACTCTTTCCCAGCTTTCTCCTCTCGGTCAGACTCCCAGAAGAGCGTGGACTGTTTCCCACAGACCATAGCAGAGCTCAGGCTCTTTTTCGGATGCTTCGTGGTGATTTTGGACGTTATTTAGGGTGCAGAGAAGTGAATCTGGCGCCTACCACACTGAACGGCTCTGAAAGGCCCCCACCAGACAATCGTAGATTAAGTGTGCTGAAATCCTTCCATGTTGTGTGCAATTTAGAGCCGATGGTCTTCCTGGATGCTGATAGGAACCAGAAACATCCAGCGGATAACTAGACAGTAAATCTTCCTTGACACTACTTTCCAAGACATATAGTTTTGATATAGGACACATTGCTCATGCTCTGTAGTATCAGGAAATGAAGAAAGAAAGAGAAAGAAAGAGAAGGACTAGTTTAAATGCTTTTCTGGAATTAATTGTGCGATGGCTAAGAAGTGGTGGGTTATAAATCAGTATTTTGGTTTTATGGAGCTTTAATATACACTTAGATTGACTGTATGAAAGTAGAAGATTAAAATACATTTCAATCATGCATAGAATTTGCAGAATTGTCTCAAATGACATATTTTATATTATTTTGGTTTAATGAAAGACTGACAAATCTTCTTGTTTTGTTTCTGTTTATTTTTTTTGTTCTACTTTTTTGTTTTGTTTTTTCCTACTTTGTTTTATTTTTCATTGCTTTCTACTTTTGTTGGTTAGGATTAGTTTTGTGATTTTGTTTTGTTTGCTTTTTAGTTTAGTTTCCTTTAGATTTGTTTTGCTATACTTTCGTGTTTTGTTTTTTGGGGTTTTTTTTGCTTAGATGCCCACCAAGAAATTTAAGATTACAATATTAAATCCTCTTATTGCCTTAAAACAGTATTTTCAGCACGCAACCTTTCAACAGAGACAGGATCATAATATCTGAGTTGTAACTGAAATGTAGAAGTGTTGTGTGTTATTCACTAACTCCACTCTAATAATACACTTCCTATCTCATTGTTTCTTGCTGGTAAATGGTTAAAAGAAACACACGCAAAAAGAATTGCTGGAATTTGCTCAACGAATCGTGAAACAATGAGGCCTAGTAAATATAACATTACTCATCAGCGCTGTATATGTGAAGATCCAGATCCCAGGACAAGACGAGGCAGATATTTCACCCTTTTAAATATTATTATAACTTCTGGCCTTTCAAGGCACCCTTCACATCACTCCTGAAGAGGTGTCCATAGACCTGGATCCTGTCAGATTGGTAACAGCTGAAGTGGACAGATCATCTGTCTCTCTTCATTTGGTCTCCAGACGCAGGTATCTGCTGGTACGTGAAGGAGCAGATCGGTCGTAGGAAGATCTCACGCACGGGGCAAAACACTGAGGTTAACCTGCCCAGGGGGTCCATCTGTTGAGGACTGAGGCTATTGTCCGACTCAATGTTCACAATTTGCCTCCTACCATGCTCAAAACACACATAAATACAGTCCTGTTGAGCATAAAAGACTATATTAGAAGCCCAAAAGTGGTCATGGTTGAAAGTACCCAATAATATCCCAATGCATTTGATAATATCACAAAAACCTATTAAACGCATCAATAAATAAACCCTCAATTGCTCTTGTCTGGATTTCTTCCAGGTTTTGATATATTGAGCGTGACTTCATAAGCAATCAACAGTCTACGTAAAAGTTCACATCTGTATTGCAAGCTTTATGAGCTTAACTTTCAATTTACCTTCTACATGAAACCCATAAAACACATCACAACAAAGGAACAGATGACTTTTTTAATAAAAGGCAGGTTTTAGTCATTAGTAAGCAGGCTCAGATAACCTTCCCTCCCTCCAGCACTCGACACGTTCGTCTGTATTATGCTGCAGAGAAACTGTAATCCTTCCTGAAAACCCCAAGTCTTCTTAATGAGCTCACAAAGTCTTCAAAAGTAAGAGTTGTGGTAAAGCATCCTTCATTCGGCCGGCGTGCAGAAACTTTACTCACAGTCACCTGACGAATCTGTCGCTTCTCCAAAGTGTGGAGTTTAGCATTATAAAGCGTCTGATGACTTGTGAACGGCTCGGTGTCAGGCAGAGAACAGGGCCGTGTTTAACAGGAGGCTGGGCTGCTTGTTTTTCGGCTGCTTGATCCCAGTGTTGTAGCAGGTCTTTTCACAGCTCCACCGGCCTCTTTCATTCACACAGACACTTTCAATGAATAGCTCATTTTACGCTTCGGGTTTGGCTGCTCATTTCTGAATTCTCTTTTATTTTATACAGTTAAATGTAACTTGGTAGTTTTAATGAGCCAATTAAAGCTGGACAGAACATGTGGTGCAATTTATGCCATATATTTGTGTGGCTATTAGTTCAGTTCAACTAAACAGAAGAAACTGGAAAGAGTCCCTAACAAGTCAACATGAGGACGATTAAAAATGTGAAATGCAACGTCTACGAATGTGGTTCGGCCAATCAGCATTCAGAGTCTTTAATTTTTAATTGTAGTTGCTTGCAGCTCCATTGGTTTCAGTGGATCTGTGATGTACTCAAGTGTACGATGCTTTTGGAAAATACAACCCTGTTTTATTGAAGTGTATTGCCTCAAGTTGTAGACTGTAGCACATGTAATTAATACACAACCTGAACAAATAGGCGATTGCGTATGATTCTGATGATTGCGGGAGAAAAGTTAAAGGAAGAACTGCGAGTTCATACTTTATGTCTTGCGGTTTATTTCTGACCTTTTACTTAAAATGTTGAGATATAAACTAACATTTACATGTTTACAAGTCAGAATTAAAAGTTGCATCTAAAGAATCTAAAGTTTCAATTACTCACAAACTACTGATTTCATCCAGTATTACTAGCACCTCACCACTAGATATAGTTAGTACTTTGTAACTGAGTTTTCAACCAGAATAACTATATTCTGATATAAAATCGTCAGGATATATAAAATGACATATATCAAAGATTTTAAAAATGTTGCCAAAATGTTTATTTTAAGCAAACAAGCTACATTGTGATATAGATAATACTGTGATAATATAAATATTAATTTACTGTTTTTTTGATGGTATATATATATATATATATTTATTGCTGAAACATCTATTATGTTTACCAAAGGCTATGTTCTTTTTTGGGTGTTTGAACAACATGAATCTTTTTGTAAAAGCCACACACGGTGAAGTGAGAGTTTTAGTGATGTTTTTTTCCCCGTATGGATCAGACTCCCGCTGCTCTCTCTATTCTGTCTCTCAAAGCTCAGGAGGAAGTGAGACTGTTCATCCATTACTTTCACAAAGTCCCAGACCATGTGTCTCCCTGCTGGGATCGTTCTTCCCGTTCTTCTTCAGTGTCTGACTCTTCAAGGTTGTCAATGAGGTCCTTTCTGGAGCGTGACCCTGACAGACGCTAGTTTTCCACGGAGAAACAGGCTCTGTATCCGGAGCGAGCTGCATTTCTCTCGTGGCTTTTGTCGCCTGGAAGTGACTTCATATCAACTACTTCCTCTTCCCCAAACTTGACCGTTTTCCCACAGTTAGCTGAAGACTTACGGCTGTCTAGATCAGATTCATCTAACACTGCTTTCAAGGTTTACACGTGATCATACTTTACTATTTGGACTAGATGAGACGTTTTGAAATAAGTTTGATAAATTTAGATTTTCATCCATATTTCACCCAGCTATTAAGACGACTACAACTACAAAGAATATACACATTTATTTTATGTCCGGCTTTCTTCTTTCTTTCTTTCTTTCTTTCTTTCTTTCTTTCTTTCTTTCTTTCTTCTGAAACACTGAACTGTTATATATAATAATAATAATAATGATAAATATTTAGTATATTATTATTGTTATTTAATTGCTTAATTTTATTATTATTATTATTATGACTAGAGTTTGTATGAGTATTTAATTACATAATTTAACTAGAGTAGTATTTAAAAGAAATAAATATGACATTATTATTGTTGTTATTATATTTTTTTTTATACTTAATTTATGAGGGAATATTTTATATATATATATATATATATACTTATATATATATATATATATATATATATATATATATATATATACATATGCAATTTATTATAAGTAAAAACAACCTTCTTGTATATATTTGGTTATACATATGTATGTATCAGAATGAGACTTTATGCTAATAGTCAAAAGTAAATAAGCCACGAGTTTAGTAGCAGTACATAATACGCAACAAATCTCCAAAGAGTTATTAATAACGATTGAAACCAAATCCCACTCATTCTATAAAAACCCAGGCCACAGAAGGGACCTTTTCAATACACTATAATTCAGATCTCTCCTGTTCTCCCAACTGGATTCATTTCTGCTGAATACAGAAAGTACTCTGATGAAGAAAAGCCTGTATTAGTATCTGCCAGACCTTCACCACCCTGCACAGCGCACACATAGTTGACGTCGGGCCAGGAATAATATGTTTTCTTCTGTTTTCTCTGGGAGATTAATGAGTTTGAGCTAATAAGAGCACCTGTGCTGAATCAACCCCGAGACCGAGGCATGCTGTTTGTTTCCTCACCAGGTTTAGAGAAACGTAACGTTAATGTGAAGGGGTGCCGTCAGCTGATTAAAACGTCTCAATAATCTACAAGTAAAGTGAAAAGCTGCGTGTTTATAAGAAACAAACCCATTATCAAGATGTTTTTAACTTCAAACCATTGCTTCCAGTTGAGATATGAATAGATAACGCACAATCTATCTTTCTCCGGTGGAAAAGTCATCTCGGTGAAATCAGGAGTGAAATCTGCACAGATTAGGCAGCGTTTACAAGCCATCTCTAAACAAACATGTCAGGGGATTTAGATTTGAGAAGACATCAGGAGATGGGCTTCTTCACTAGAGGAAGGATTTTCAGTTTTTCACCTCTTAAGATATTAAGTAAAGTACTGTAGTGGTCTGCTGTGATGTTCTCAGTCTGACGGCACCCATTCAGAGCAAGGGATGCAGTGCTGCATTTCTCCAAATCTGACATAGAGACAAACTCAAATGATCACTATTCATCTAAACAGAACCAGGACCGATGTCTATCTGATAATCTCACATTGAAATGCTACGGTAATAAATGTGGTGATAAATCAGCGTACCGAAGGGAGCATTTGGTTTCCGTCACTCGAGGAACTTGAATGGTGTTATTATGTCCGAGCATCAGCGTAATGAGCTTAGATTTTGAGGTGATGAATGGAGCAATAGAGAAAGCCTATCTTCATTTTGCATATGTTTGAGCTCCAGCCCATTTTTTCGCGTCGAAACCGTCCCCAGGGGTCCCCTCGCGAGTCTAAGTGGCGCAACATACAATACCCTCATCATGGGAAAATGCTTCCCCTGAGCGCCAACACAAAACCTGCCGCTCTCTCAATGAGCTCGCCGATTGTTGGACTTTCTATGGCGCGAAACGAACGAAAGTTGCTAACAGACAATTGAAATCCATTCCAGCGGATTGAAGTCTTAGCGGCGTCTAGCGGTTAGCATGTACAGGAGGAAGCGGCTCGAGTGTTTCTGGGTTGCGCATGCGATCTGTTTACGCAGGGCGACCTCCTAAAGGAAAGGAAATAAAGATCAGGGCAGCTGATTAGTCATGGGAACCTTTCTGGAAACAATGCTCGGGTTTCCTCCTGGTTCTCGAGCAGTCGCGAGCTCGGCACGCCGCTCACACGCTTCTTTCTGAAGTCTGAGGACGAGCCGCTTTCTGCTCTCTGTTTAGAAGACATGGACAGGATTAATGAGGAGCAGGCTGGGGTCTCCATCTCACATTTGCCTTTTGGTCAATCATTTTGACTCAAATCTAAAAGTGAAACCTTGGATTTCAATGCGGAAACATTATTTATTGATTATGCAATGGTCAAAATTACTTTGTATGTATTTATATGATATAATAATTATATTAACTAAATAAATAAATATATATATACATACAAATAGCTATTTATATTATATTATATTATTTAATATTGATTAGCATCAGAAACTATATAATGGTACAATGTTATGGTAAAATGGTATGTGGTATATTGCACTAATGTGTCCTAAAAGTCATTAGAAATTTTAATTACTATATACTATTATTATCCAACATCATATAGTCCAGTTACATTATTATATATAAATTATTTGTGGAACTTTAAATAATACTAAAATAAAAATATATATTCTATACATTTTAATGAATGTAAATTTTATAATTATAATAAATTATATTACTGTTATTTTATATTGATTAGAATTAGATTACAGAAACAAAATAGTATGTGAATGGTTCAGATATTGTACTGTAAAAGTTTAAAAGACGGTACAGTCCAGATACAGATTACAGTTCAGTGTTTTTTAGTACTAATATTGTTAAAAAATGTATAAAAAACATTTTGCTAAATATGTCGGTGTTTCAGTGTATATGCTCAAGTCTGTTGTTGTTCCTCCAGCACTACGGAGGTGATGTGACAGAAGACGTCCTGTACAGTCAGACTACAGGAAGCTGGAGATGAGGATTGTGGGATTGTGGAGGACCGCCGGTCCGCTGCTGGTGATTCTGATCCACTCGCTGCCGTCTCTCATAAAGCCCAGCGATGCTGGAAAGCAGAATATCCCTCGACTGCAGCTCTCTCACTCAGGTCAGGACTGCTTTGGCGTTTATCTTCACAGAGACTAATGATGAAATCATCTCTTCAGTTAAAGAAGCTGCTTGCGTTTAGCCGTGAGGACGTCAGCAGGGTCGAGCTGTTTTAACAGAGGAAGAGGGCCATTAACCTCTGCTTCCTGGAAATCCACAGGCTTAATTAGTCTGCTTTTATTTTTTTATTGTTTTAGTAAAATGTAATGTAATAATTAAACATAATATTACACCTGACGTAGAAATACATTTAAAATCTTATGTAATATGAAAACAATGGCACTTTCAGTCATTTAAAAAAAATACTCTCCTACATACTGCAGTCCATTATTAGTGATTTGTAGAAACATAAAAAAAAAGTAAATATAATATATTGCTAAAAATTATGTAAAAAAATTATGCATCTAAAAATACTCAATTTATTGTATTATTATATACAATATAAAAACATGAAGTATTTATATCATAACCAAAATAAATGT
This sequence comes from Puntigrus tetrazona, assembly GCF_018831695.1. NCBI lineage: Eukaryota > Metazoa > Chordata > Actinopteri > Cypriniformes > Cyprinidae > Puntigrus > Puntigrus tetrazona. The sequence goes on along the minus strand of NC_056720.1, from coordinate 16,284,102 downwards.
TTTTGTTTACATAACACATGTTTGTGTTTATATGTATAATGTGTATATAATAATCACACATGCATGTATATATTTAGGGAAAAAAAGTGTTACGTTTATATATTAAAACATTTTTATATGATATAAATAATAAGTATATATTTTCTAAATATATACTGTACTTAATATATACATGTACTTGCATGTAAATGCATTTATATCTTTATTTTACATATAAATATATTTAATATACAAACATGACATATTTGTATGAAATATATACATACATGTGTTTGTATTCATATATACATAATAAATATACACAGTATAAACTAATATATTATGTAAAGAAAAACATTTATCGTGATTAATAGTTTAACAGCACTAATACGTGGCTCACATCAGTGACGCTGCCAGGCTCTGCCCGTCTGTCATTATCAGCCCCGGTGTGTGACCCCTCTCACGAAGGTTGTGTATGTCGTGGACCTATGCTGTAAATGTGCTCCCCATTATCTTCAGGGCTGTTAATAGAAGGTGTACCTCAGCTCGGGGCGCCGCGTGTTTACGAGAGACGTCCAAAGGTGGGCAGCGACACACAGAACCAGACGTTATTCTTTAATGGAGACGAGTCACTTGTTTTGCTGGCAGGTATCTCCCAGCTAAAGAAGACAGGAAATGAGAGCAAGTAAACAAAGAAGACTTGAAATAGCTTTGAGGGACATGACAGTTCAGGTTCACATCTTAGACGTTTGTTTGGGGGGAAGACTGTAGTTGATTCAGCTCACTGTAAGCCAGCAGTCCTGTAGTACTGTGTTGTATCTGTAGAAAGAACCCAACTAATTAGTTCTTGAGCTTGTTGTAACATTAACTAAGTAGGGAGAAGCTAACGCATCCTAGTATGATAAGGCTGTTTTGTCAAGCGTAATAGCTCATTTGAATCTGGCGTACGAACCATTTGATTAATATACACTATTGAAAAATGTAGCTATTTTTGTAGCAATTGTTCTATTGTGTAGAGTTTTGTTTGATGGAAAAATCATAGTTGATCAAAAACAAATATGCCACCAAGCCTATACTGCAGTGCACTGGTAAATGAATACCTGAAAACAGAGTAGCTAATGTTAACATTGACATATTAAAACATATCTAGTAGTCTCATATGAACCGTTTGAATGAACAGTAACAAATACTAGCATGATTTGGCTCAGCTAGAAAGCTTTGTGTGCAATACATAGTAATAGTAGCATCTTGTCCTGCTAACTGGTTGAAATGGTGCTTGTTACTGGAACATGTGCTAAAAACACCTGTGTGTATGTTTTATATGACTGAGAAAGATGTTTTTAGATTATTTGTTTATTTTTTTCAACATGTTGAACATGCAGGAAGCTGATGCTATAACTATAGACAACAAATTTCATTTTATTTAAAACACGAAAATTCAGTAGCTACTTATTCCCCCAGTTGTCTACCAGCATCTGATGCACGGGGTTCCCCAAGGCTTTATCTGAGGCCCTATGGCTAAGTACAAAGGAATAGTTCACACAAAAATACAAATTCAGACATCCTTTTCTCATGCACATGTCTAATGTAGCTGTAACGTCGCAGTGCTAAAGCTTTAAGTGTAGTTTACTTCCAGCACTGCTCTCCTCACTCAGCTTTCGTTCTTCAACTACTGACTTTATTCATTATTTTTGAGTCAACTTCCTCACTTAAAGCGCTTATTTAAACACAGAAGATGACGTTCTGCTGGCAGACACAGAGACTTTCCCGCTGGTGTTTACCAGTTAAACTCCCGCACATTTAGGGAATTTTCTTTCTGACGGACGCATGGATGAAAACCAAAAGAAACATTCCTGGCATTTGAGACTGGATAGATGTCTCAGGATTTTTTTGCATCACAGATCGCACCCATCGTTCTCATTTTGACAGCTGCACCACGTATTGAGTTTACTAGAGAGATTTGTGAAGAATATCTCAGACAGGATCAGAACACAGTGAAGATTCACCCACATAACCTTTGAAAACGTGGGACATTTCAATGAGATTATTTATATATCCTGAAATATAAGACCTTTTGACTTGTTCGCAGTGGCATACTCAAAGAGAACCACTAAATTAAGCTGGGTTATTTTTCCAATACTCCTCAGAGGCCAGATCTTAGCAAGACAGTAAAACATTTTTATTACAAGTCTATGTCGTTGTTAAAGCCCAGGCCTTTGGCAGCAGGAATGTGACCTGTGGGATGTAGCTCCTGATGTCACAGTCAAGACCCTCATATCCACGACAACGCGGGGCAGGAGATACGCAGAGCAGATGAAGCCGTCGGGGCGTTAACGCTAAACAGAGCCGGGAAGGGAATGCTGCTAATTAGAGGAAAGAGAAGAACAGAGTCCAAAACACTTTCCCTGAGGCGGATGGGGTGTCTACCTTTTTACATTATTAACTGTTAGCTTAGGTTTAATAGCACACATATATCTTTTAAAAATACTTACGAAGAAAATGATACACCTGCCCAGCAAGAAAACTGATTTTCATTCAGATCATTTAGTTGATGTCACTTCAGAATCACATCTTTAATGTGGTTAAGGTTTACTAGCATATACTGTGTGTTAAACTTAAAGGCACTTTCCATTTAAACTCGTATGTCGTGTATTTAAAAAATATTTTTAATCGTAATAAAAAAGTTTTGTATTTAATTACTATAAACTTAAAATGTAATACTGAATAAAATAATCATCCTGTTATCCATCAAAGTTAAAGGTTTAATCCATCCATTAAAGGAATGGTTATGAATAATTAATAGTAATAAAAATTACGTGATTTCTTCGTCTTCAGGTTGTTCTAAGCCTGTATCTTCTCATTCTGTCTATGAAACACAAAACGATTTAAAACATTAGATTTTAAAGGATTACAAATCGCAGAGTCGTGGTGCTGTTCTCTTTCAGTAACCTATAAGTAAACGCAACAACAGTTTTTAAAAACGTTGACTTGAAGTACACTGTATTTGCTCATTCAGTACACATAACACTCAACAAGTATGTATTAGATGCTAAGACTGTGTGCTCTGACCGAGCGGCTGCATCTGTGTTTGTTTACTTGAGGAGTATGTTTCTAACTTCTAACAGATTCCTACATGAGCACAAAGCCTCCATGTCAGGCATTCTGATCTGCCTTCTTTCTTTCTAACCTTCGAAAATAGATTTCTTCTTCATTCATATCTACTCTCTGATTTCAGTTGTGTCTTGTTGAAGTGTCCTGACCTCATTCTATGAAATGCAGGACAAAACGTCCACCCAAAGCCTAAACATCATGCTCATTGTGCTGACTTTTTCTAATCATACTTGTAGAACAGATCACAGCAGCCTTGTGGTAATTGGTGATAAATGCCGAAGCCATTGACTCTCGTCTTTCAGAACGATGATATATAATGATAGTCAGTCTTGAACAAAGCAGCAAGGACTTTTAAGGTCAGGTCATTGAAAGGATTTGGGTTTCACTTCACTTTGACATCTCTCAAAACTGCACTTAAGTAGTGCCTACGTCCTTGAGCGTGTCCGTGTGTGTGTGTGTGTGTGAGCACACTTTCAACACCTTAAATCTAGGACTGAAGCAATTACACATTCACCCAGTGGCTCCTCAGAGAGATTACGTCGTTCCAGAGAGTAATGAAGAAAACATCTCTGGGGCAGAAGGGTGCCGCGGCGGAGGCCTCTCATCAGAGAGAGGTATTTAGTCCACACTCCTCCTAAACAGGCAGCGAACTCAGAAACACGTAGGTCACAGCCACAGAAATCTCCAGTGGGATGCGCTGCTCAACAGAAGTTTATGTTTCCTTCAGGGCTCTTCAACATGTTGAACGGGAAGTCAATGTTTATTACTATGTGGACAACTAATTTTATTTCATTAGAAAACAAAGAAAAATCTGTTGTTATTTGCTCACCCTTATGTTGTTTTAACCAACTTCACAGGCCTGTGATAAACAGTGTTCCCCAAGGCTATATCTTAGGTCCTATTGCATTATAAGTACACTTCACCCCAAAATAAAAATTGTGACATCATTTCCTCATCCTGTATGTTCCCACTCTATGCGTGGAACACAACTTTTTTTAAAGTCTATACAGCTATTTTCCACCCAGGAAGAGAACAAGACTACATATGAACAACAAATAAACTTTTGTGTTTCAAACAAAGCTATCGTTTGACTTTCAGCAGAATCCTTCACTAATTCTTAATCTGTAAATGGTCTTGAGATTTGATGTAATGTTATCTTTTGTCCAATGTTTTATTCTAATGTTATTTCTCAGTGTTAGCTGACAAAAGGTTCAGTGATCTGAAGTTTGGCATCAGCAGCGAGTTTGAGGAAATACAACAAACTCCTAATCTTTGCTCCAAAGTCCCACAAAGCCTATAAAAACAAACGCAAGGACACAAATGAGAAATTAAGGGAGAGTCTAAACTCGACTAGGAAGATGAATTACCATCGGTGGGACATTTCACAGACCAGGCTTACATAGTGTTTGGTAAGACATAAAGCCAGGACACGAGGATGTCCTCGAACCCAGTGGGGACTGGATAGATGTATGGACAGACGGACAGGGTTTAATACGGGAACATGTCGTAAGCTGTAGCTATGTTGTAAGTCACACTGTTTACATCTGAAGGGAATTTGATACTAGCTGAGTTAGTAAAGACTTCCAGGGGGTCTGTAGTTATTGGCAGTAAATGACTTTAAACATTGGACTGTTTTTGACACATAAACAATATACTGTAGTGTTTAGAGACAATGATTTTTAAAGCCTTTTATACTGACCTAATAAATAGAAAGGGACAAACAACAGCAGATGCCATTTTTAAACTAAATCCAGCCAAATATACAATTCTTTAAAGTCCTAAAATTGTAACTATTCAACAAGGGTTTATAAATCCATTCATACAAAAGCATCGGTTATTTTCCATTAGAATGAAAAGCAGAAGTTGATAAACGATGCCTTTGGTTTTCCCGTTTACTCTCATTTACTTCTGCTAATGTTGGCGACCCAGAACACAGCTTACACCAGGACTTATGGGCAATTCAAACGACTAGCTGCCGCTGACCCGAAGGAAAGAGAAGTCAATTGAAATGGGGTGCATCTATGTCTTCCATCACCACAGAAAGCCTTTCTGGACAGATGAGAGAAAAAGACAGATCAGAGAAGACAGGGAAACTGATGAACGTGTGATAAATGAGGAGGTATATTGATGTTAACGCCTCTCCCACTCTCAAAGAGACTCCCAGTTTCATGAATCGCACACAAATCCAGTTGTATATTTTCCCATGAATCATGAGGTTTCTCATACTTCGAGAGGAATATATTGCTTTTCATTTAGTTTTGAGCAAAGATCAAAGTTTTGAAAGCCCTAAAGTTGAAATAAAAGCCACAAAAAGAGTTTTGAATTTAATTCAAGTCTATTTTTACTCAAAGCACGCCTTTTATTTTATAACCTACTTAAATGTCTTTTCTTCAAAGGTAGTGTGGTTTGCTTTGGGAGCAGATCAACATACTAGAGGCCTGCTGCCAGTTTTCTCCAGACCTGTTTATACAGGACCAAAATAATGACAAGAAGAACCTTCACACCTTGAACATTCATTATGATCATCCTGAACAAACAGTTGGAAAACAGCTCTGTAATGAGATTTCAATGTATCTAGACATGGATAAACACTAAGAAAGAAAAAAACAAACATCACTGTCAATCTCACAGTGTACTTACAATTTCCCATTGACTTCTATTACTAAAATCATAACTGAGACATTTTCTGGCACGTTTCAGGTATCTAATGAGGACGTCCTCGTTTTCTACGTGTGGTCACGTTGGCCTTCACGACTGTCTCTTAACAGTCAGTAGAGATATTTTATACAGCTCTTGGGGAACTCTTAATGTTTTATTAGTTGTCATTAAGCAGTCGCCCGCAGCCTTTGCTTCGCCAAATCCGTTTTATTGCAAGACGTTTTGACAAATCCAAAACAGACTTTTTCAATCCAGTTTTGTTCTTGTTCAGACGCTCCTTCAGTGTTGCTGCCGTCACCACAAGATAAATGCTTTGATTGCACTAAAGACTTTAGAAAACTGATAATCTAATATCCAGCGGTATTACAATTGTATCGTTGTTCATAATAACGGTATTGATTTCCATCAGTAATTAAGTTTTGAGTCAAAGCCTGATCTCTATCTAGAAAAACAGTTTTTCAGCAGAACTGTTGTCCACAGTTTTACTAATCGGTCTCTTAAAGTTCATGAAATTTTCTTAACTCTCTTGATTGTCAATCAAACTGTTTCCTTTTCCATTTAATTGAACGTTGGAAGACTTGTATCCTTCTAAGCAAGTTCACATTTATTCACCAATGCTTTAGATTTATTTATTTTCTATAAAAAAGTATAAAGAAATCCATTTCTGCCCATGCTTTAGTCATTACAAATCAAATCTCATTGCACTTAGTGTACAGACAGATCTTCAAAATTACATGAGAAACATTGTAGCTAGTTCCGGGACCATTGGTAAAAATGATATGGTTGTTGTGTGAAAATCTGATTTATGGCGTAAGAGGAAGGCCTGGTCCAAACCATAGTGAAGCCAGCTTCCTCTCAGCCGCAGACTCCAGACGTTACGTGCAAGACACTCAGAATGAGTTACAGGTCAAGGACAGGTCGGTTTTGACACACAAAACATAGACAGCTGCCTTTTAAGGTGCCATTCACATGTGCTCTGGTGTTCAGAAACAGTTTGGTGGAATCTAGAACAAATCTGTGTCGATGTAGACCTCTAAAACGTCCTAACTGTCTCTAAAAATGACTGATTTGAAAGACTCTTCATTGGGTGACATTCAAATAGCACTTGGCTCACAGTACAGTCTGATGTTAGCGTTTTGCTAGGTTGGACAGGACAGACAATTACAATTATTACAATAAAAAGGAAGTCCTCACAAGTTGTTGTTTTGAAACCCTACAAAGCAAGCGACTCTGCTTGATGTTCAAATAGTGCTCACTATTGATTCCATTGTATGTATTATTTTTTTATAATGCTAAATGCTATGCATCAAAAGCAAAACTAACAATACAAGACAAACATAAAGCTGGCTGTGTTCCTCCTAATAAATTTGAGCAAATCTGTGTTTGACAGCGGCATAATGTTGCTGCCTACTTTCTGAAACATCCTTCACGTCACCTTAAAATACTTCCTAGCTAGGGAGCTCACTAGGGTTAGTAACACTCAAGTGTGCAAATGATATTTACACCACAAGTTCTTCAAGCTGTCATCTTTAGCCTCTGGCCGTGCTTTATTAAGTTTATATGGAACAATTCTTGTGTGTTGAGTCACTCCCGAAGAGCCAGCAGCGATCTAAACAATCACCAAAACAGCAACAGCATTAAAAAGCAGCTATATTCTCCTCACCGCATACTATATACGAGGCCTCAGAGAGGAAACAGAGTCTAATTTATTAGCTTGTGTGCGTCACCCGACTTCAGGGGACTACTGAGGGAAGCTGGCACTGATGACTGTACGGTAGCCCTGCGTGTTTCTGCTCAGACGCAGACGTGTCCAGATCCGTGTTGATTTTGATTCTGTGCTAATTCTTACTGGGACGCAGCAGTAATGGCAGGGAGATGTTCTCACAGCTGAGACGTCTGAGCTCTGACCTTTGACATGCCAGCGGTTTTCCCATCACTCAAGCTCTACAGCCAATCAAAGGCCCTCAGCACTTGATGAAATCTGAGATGACGAGGCAAACGGACTCCCTGCTGCTCGAGAAGTGACAGAAACTGTCAGTGACCTTAAAAGTCCTCAATAGAGTCCCGTCTCCAGCTAATCAGTCGTCTTATATAGTGAGAGCACTGTTTGGAGAAACTGAATAGATGATTAACAGATTAATAGACACAATCACTACTAGGAGGAGTGTTCTTAAAGGGACAGTTTGCGCTGTTTTTACTTTTTTATATGTTATTTATATGTATTTCCAAGCCTTGGCTGATTATAACGGTCAAACTTACAAATAAAGAGAGGAAGAAATAATAAGCAGTAACATTCAGTAAAACAGTGAAACATTTAGCTTGATTTACATATAAAAATGTTTTTTTTTTACGGTCTAAAAAGTTTGGGAAAAGTTGTGTGTGTGTGTGTGTGTGCAGTGATGTTGTGTGTGTGTGTGTTTCATATTTGTGTGTGTGTGGTTGTGTGTGTGTGTGAGTGGCATCCCTGTGTTTTGTGTGTGTGTATGTCATCTAAACAATGTGTGTGAGTGTGTAGTGTGTTAAAAATAAGTGTGTGTGTGAGTGTCCAGTGTGTGTGTGTGTGTGTGTGTGTGTGTGTGTGTGTGTGTGTGTGTGTGTGTGTGTGTGTGTGTGTGTGTGTGTGTGTGTGTGTGTGTGTGTGTGTGTGTGTGTGTGTGTGTGTGTGTGTGTGTGTGTGTGTGTGTGTGTGTGTGTGTGTGTGTGTGTGTGTGTGTGTGTGTGTGTGTGTGTGTGTGTGTGTGTGTGTGTGTGTGTGTGTGTGTGTGTGTGTGTGTGTGTGTGTGTGTGTGAGTGTGTGTGTGTGTGTGAGTGTACGTGTGTGTGAGTGTGTGTGTGTGTGTGTGTGTGTGTGTGTGTGTGTGTGTGTGTGTGTGTGTGTGTGTGTGTGTGTGTGTGTGTGTGTGTGTGTGTGTGTGTGTGTGTGTGTGTGTGTGTGTGTGTGTGTGTGTGTGTGTGTGTGTGTGTGTGTGTGTGTGTGTGTGTGTGTGTGTGTGTGTGTGTGTGTGTGTGTGACGTGTGTGTGTGTGTGTGTGTGTGTGTGTGTGTGTGTGTGTGTGTGTGTGTGTGTGTGTGTGTGTGTGTCTGTGTGTGTGTGTGTGTGTGTGAGTGTGTGTGTGTGTGTGTGTGTGTGTGTGTGTGTGTGTGTGTGTGTGTGTGTGTGTGTGTGTGTGTGTGTGTGTGTGTGTGTGTGTGTGTGTGTGTGTGTGTGTGTGTGTGTGTGTGTGTGTGTGTGTGTGTGTGTGTGTGTGTGTGTGTGTGTGCGTGTGCGTGTGTGTGAGTGTGTGTGTGTGTGTGTGTGTGTGTGTGCTTCATCTTCAACACTGTTACTAATAATCAGGATGTGTCAAAATACAGTATAACAATAGGTGGATGTTAATGTTTTTTTTTCATGAGTGCTGAAATATGAAATAATTTTTATACAAAAACAAATAGAATTATACTCTAAATGTGAAGCTGAACTGACCAGTAGGTGTTCAGAAACGAGCAAGCGGCTGTATTTATGACTGCATTTGTAAAAACAAGCAAAAGCAGGCAATGTTATGTCTGAAATTTTTACTTCTCGTTTTTACTTCTTGTCAAAATGTACTGAATGTACTGAACTGGTACATAAAATGAATATCATGCCATCATCCTACATCGTGTTCGTCTGTAGCTGCATGCAAAGGAAGATTGAAAAAAAACAATATAATTTTTAGGGGAACTGGTTTGGTTTGGTTTCTGTCTTCTATTAGAGCCACACCTCCTCATCTCTCAGAGCTGACTGCTTTGAGGAATGTCTCCCTTCTCTGTTCATTCCCTCGACCTCTGACCTTCTGTGAAAGGCAGGAGATTGTTACAGGTGTTTGTCAGAGTCCCAGCGAGCGTTTGATGTGGATCTCCAGCAAATCTTCGCTATAGACTTGCGTCAGACACAAGACAGAGCGTTTGAGTTTTACGATCTCTGAAGACTGTGAACTCTCCAGAACCTCATTCCAGAATACTAGAAGCAAAACAACTCTGGACTTGATTATCGGCCTTTTCCTTTTATTAATATTGGGTTTATAAAGATACTTTGTCAAAGAACAGAACTCTGGGTGGCCTAATCCACACATTTAGTTACGTGAAGAGGAATGGTAATCAGCACAGGTCACCTTTGACCCCTTAAATCTGTAAGGTTTCGGCGACTTGGCCTTTGAAACGAACAAAAGACACGCTGCCTGATACATCAGTGTCACGGGACTGAAGAACAAATTACATTAAAGAAACCTAGAAACAGTATTTCACTTACTTCTTCTTGACTTTATCCAACTATGACTTTTCTTTTATACATTTACACACACTAATAAATGAATGATATAGAAGTATCTAAATACTGGCACCCGAAAAATGACATCATTTAGTATTCATTCAATTATTTAAGTTTTTACACGTTTGGAGTGAATCTCCCTAAAAAACTTGTAAATAAGAAGCAATTATAAAACTAATTATAAAACTGACATTTATAATTGATATTTATCTAATCAAGTTAAATGAGAATTCACAGAAATATATATATATTTAACTTGATTGGATTATTTTTTATTTATTTTTTATTTAGGGGTTATGTTAAATAACTATAAACCGATATTTTGTCCTAAACCAGCACTGTAATTGTTAACTAAATAATGAACAAAATAATAAGTAAAACTACTATTAGTTAATCATTTAAATAAATTTTAAATAAAGTAAACTCTAACTATTAGATGACATTTCTAATTACTAATTTTATTTATTTATTTTAAATTAATACATAAATAACAGGGTTGAAATACCGCAAATAGTTTTCAGCAAATAAATAGTAAAAAAAAGCATATATATCCATGTAAACCTTTTTATATTTTATATATACACTTTGATATAAACAGTTTTTTCTCCTGTTGTGACAGAACACCTTGATCTTTAGCGCCTGATGACTGATGACCTTTTGTTGAAGAAGAAATCAAGCTGACTTTAAGCTCTATTTTGACTTCTTGTCATGAAAAGTGACATCTTGCCATTAGTTGATCCCGAGATGTCCAAACATGATGATCGGAAAAATAGAATAAATATCCAAAATGGCTGACATTAATGGATCAAAGCAACCATGTTATGTTCAGTTCATCAGCATCTACTTGTGTGGTTACTGTAATATGCCTGGAAACGGGTTGCCAAATACCTTAAAATAAACAACTCAGCAACTCATTAAACACTTGAAACGAAGTGATGGATGAGTTCAAACATTCACGAATGGATCGTTCTAGAGCGCTCGATTCCAGCTGTATCGTGTCGAGATCTCAAGGCTGATCATCGGAGTTAATTAGCACGCTAGTTTAGTTACTATGTAGCATAGCATGATGTGTTTCAGTCGTGTGTTCAGTAATGAACTGTTCCTCTCCATCATGTAATAAACATCAGTTCTTGGATGTTTTACCGGATTCTGGTTAGACCTCAATGTTTAACATGGAAACACAGATCATAGGACCGTATGAAGGTGCAGCATCTTAAAACCGCTCTGATTCGAGGACTCTGTGGAGCGGGTGGTGTACAGCTAAGAGAGGCTTGTTTTAAGAGTGGGTGTTTTTAGGAAGTGGGTGGGAAAGGGGGATTTTTCTTCATTTATCAGAAATACGTATTAAACAACGGTGTGGGAAATGTTCGTGACACATGATCAACACAAGCTGCACTGCCTCTCCACGACCATCATCTCATCAGAAGATGTCGAGTGTGATCGTGAAGAAAACACACACCGTTTTTACTATTAGGGAAATTCTTTTTTAAATAAAAAAGTTAATTAAAATCCTAATATATATATAACTATTTTCTAGCTAAACAAAAAAAACAAATAAACAGCATTTACTAAAATAAATAACTAAATTATCCTGTTTAAATACATTTAAAAAGAATTAAAAAATTATCAAATGAATTTGTAACTATACACAAATTTGTATTGAATTATAATAAAATATTCAGTTTTTTTTAAAAAACAAAGCAAACTAATTCCTAAATAAGAAAAATCACCTAAATAAATGTAAAATAAATAATAAATATTACTAGATGAACTGAGAAAGAAAGTTTCAAAAAGTAACCCAAACTCGGAAAGCGGAGACTTGTTGAGCCCTGAGATCGATCAACGTGAGATCTTGACAGAAAACTGAAGTGAAGTATTTGTCCTGTGTTTCTGAAGCAGTTCTCCAGCAGGTGATGGATAGCATCAACACGCCCCAATTATGAGATTTATTTTAGTTGTCACGGAGAAATCACCTCGAGTCATCTGAGAATTCCTTTAATAGTGAGTCACGCAATGTGCAGCTTTAATGGAGGATGAACAGTAAAAAAAAACACAGCATGAAATATAATCCAGGAAGACATTTGGCTTCCATTAAACACAGATCCTAATTGCATTCATTTTGATTATGTGGCTTATTCAGTATTTTAGTGTAGCACAATCCTGGATATTTTTGTTTGTTTGTGTTGTCTTTTAACTGCAGCTCAGAAACATGTTTTTCACAAAATAAAAGTCACAGCCTCATTAGACTGTCCTCACATGGGTCGCCAAGCAAGGTTTGTCATAAAAATGTAATACGCTGAGACGTCGCTGTATATTGTTTCATATAAGCAGAGTTATAATAAAGAGTGTGAACAAAGGTTTTTCCAGAAATTCTAAAGAAGTCTTGTTCAGAGTTATTTGGTCTTTAATAATGTTATCAAAATGACTGATTTCCAGGGTTGAAGTCATTATTTAATGGCATTCATGTGTTATATTCATATAATATAAAATGCATAAAAAACAAGTCAGAATTGCTCACATAACTCGCAGTTACGATTTCATATCATGCAGATGTAAAAAAACCTGTCAGAAATTAGAGTTTAAATCTTACAATTCATATCAGTTTATATTTTACACGATACTGATTTTATCACTCGCAAATATGAGAAATTTAGTCAGCCTTAGTTGATATAATCTGCAGTTCTGACTTTTTTTCGTAGAATTGCGTGATAAACTTGCAGTTGTGAGTCAATATTGATATATATATTGTCAGAATGATCTAAAATGACATTCAGACTCTACATCATGCATCTCTAAAAAAATCTGAAAAATCGGAATTTATATCTCACAATTATGGCTATATAACTCTCAGTTTTATATCTTTTAACTCTTTTAACTTAAAAAAGACAGAATTGTGAGTTTGTATTACGCAATTGTGCAATAAAAAGTTGCAAGGCCCTCCAGCACCGTGTAACCTTCACCGTGACGTGACCTTGAGCTATTTCCTGTGCTCGATATCAAGGCAGAGCGTGCGGCTAAGAAAACACCCGTCAGAGTTCATTACGCCTGACACCTCCGTGAGCCGGACGTCCCGCTGGACCTGAGGGTGGCAGGAGGAGCGTGTTGAGGGCTAACGTGTCTGAATGTGTTTATATGAGAAATGCTTCATGTTTAATTGTGTGCGAATGCTGCTGTAGGGGAACGCAGATATTTGTGATCTGGAATGAGAGCGTGCCGAAACCACTTCAGCGTATGATTGGCATATTTATTTTACATATCTATCAAAGATCAGAACCACCTGGCAACGACTTCGATCTAACAAGCTTCGAATCCTTTCAAAATAGGTCTACTCAGTAAAACACACTCTTAAAAATAATAACAAACCTTTAAAATCTACTCTTTTAGTGGTCAAAGGGTTCTTGAACATTTCACACTAGCAAATAAGGGCTCTTTTATTCAGGTTCCTTGGAGAACCTAACATGGTTCATCTGCCATTTTAAAAATAAAGTTTCTTTACTGACATCAATGCACTCTAAAATAAATCTTCCAAAAGGAGCTTTTTAAAGTTTTTGTCTTTGATTAACCATTTTTTGGTTCCCTCAAGAACCTTTTAGTGATCAGTTCTTAAGAAAACCATTTGTTTTTAGTGCAAAGAACACTTTAGGTCACTCTTAAAAATAAAGATGCCATGAAAGAACTATCTTGAGTTCCACAGAGATCCTATAAGTGGACAGAATGTAACATTTGAAGGATATTTAAATAATTAAGTAAATAAATAAATAAATAAGGTTCCATGAATGTCAAAAGTTCTTCATGGAACCATCAGTGCCAGTTTTAAAAGTGGATAAGGAATCTTCTTTGTGGAATAGAAAGGTTCTGTGGATAAGTTTCTTGATGGAACTATGATTGCCTGTAAAGAAGCTTTATTTTTAAGAGTGTGGTTTCAAGACCTTTAACACAGATAACACCGAAGGTTCTTGGATAATTACAATGTTTTTCACAGTAAGGGAAGAAAATGGTTATTTCAAGAAATATTAACTGAAAGGTTCTTTGGAGAACCTAAAAATAAATGGAGGGTTCCTTGAAGAACATTTAAAATCCATGGAATCTTTCCATTGCACAAAAAGTTCATTGTAGCAGACTCTTTAAATTTATATAATGTTCTTCACACTCTTCTTTGGAGAACCCATAATTGTTCCTCTATAGTAACACTATGAAAAACCCAATTTAGAACCTCTATTTTTAAGAGTATAGCTCATTGATTATTCTATTTCAGGTCATGTGATACATTAATTAACATTTGGGTTCTATGGATTCTATGTTTGAAATCTTAGTAAAAGCGAACTTGTTTCCTGGCAGATCTGAGGTCGAGGAACAGCTCTGCTGTGTTCTGGGAGGGTGGAGAGGGTGGAGCGTACCAGGCCTTACTGCTGGATGAGGACCGCGGGTGGCTGCTGGTCGGAGGCCGGGACCACATCTACATGCTAAACTCTGACAGCTTCACCCAACCGGCACGCAAGGTCAGCTAGCACCACTAGCAGCATCTGACAGCGCATGATGTCATTTAGCGATCGCGAGGATAAGGGTCACTAAAGTGAAAACAGAGCGCCACTACAATGTTTTACTGTTCACATGAACCTGTACATCTGTAATGATGTTTTCGTGGCCTCTCTGAAGTTAGAGGATTACAAAACTGCTCCACCACACACAACACATCTGATGATTAGCGCAGAAAAGTTCAGTTGACTCGTATATGAAAAGTGTATACTGTAGTACATGTACAACATGTAAACTTTTATCTGGACACATACATTGTTCATGTAAAACAATATATTTATACTATAAAGCAAATCACAATTGCTTGAATGTTTTGAAAAATTATCACAAACTTCATTACAAAGTTCTTTTTATATTAAGATATAATGAACACTGACATGATTATTTTGTGCTATTTAAATATAATTAACAAGCAACACAGCAATTTTTATCATGTTTGTGTTGCGTTACCAACGTTGCTTGTTTCTTACCGATCTTTTTTTAAGCAAATGACATCCCAACTCAACTGAAATGAAGCTAGGTTTGACGATATTCTTACCGAGCTAATTAGCTAAAACTTTTTCATCATCATCATCATCTTCGCTGCCTTCTTTGTTTTGTTTTTATTGGCAGTTTGGATTCTTAAATAGAGCTCACTAAAACTGCTCACCGTGACCGTTTATAGCTAGCTTCTTGAATAAAAGCACTTCTTTAGCATGTGATAACTGACCGTGCCTCCATCATTCCCTTCAATATGGAGGTTAGTATCCAAAATCAGTTCGCCATGTGTTTGCCAGGCATTTGTGTCTGCATTTGCATAACTCTAGCCTTAATTCTCCACTACACACCATTACCGCTAAATAAACATTACAGCTGGTTCGATATTAATTGATTCTGTCTTTTATAATAGTGAAATACTAAAAGATGCCTGCGAGAAATGATGAGGTCAAACGTAAGGTCATGGCACAGCCATACATACGTGATCTTCATAAGGACTAAAGCACGCCAGGTTCTCAATCTCTCAATTATATAATTATGTACAGTGTGCTGATTGCCAGCTAATGATTAGGTCAATACCTGGACATTATTTCCACATGGAAATGGTTACAATTTGAAAGGCATGCAGATTGTTGAGTAATGATGGTAATACGGCAAGGAGGGTCTGAGCTAATCAACTCAGCTCAGCTTTGTTATATATATATATATATATATATATATATATATATATATATATATATATATATATATATATATATTGTTCAAGTGTTTTGAACATTGAATGTATTATTTCCGTTCCTTGGGAAAACTGTCTCTTATTTTTAGATTCACTGGCCAGCTGGACAGGAACACGTTGAACGCTGCAAATATGCTGGAAAGAATCTATCGGTAAGTGACTTTAAATGGGCACAAATAATAAAGTAAAGCTTTTGAAGACCCATAGATGCCTTTGAAATGCTCTCACAGAATAAGATAAGAATAAAAGCCGAAAAATCATATTTATTTATGGCACTATGGGGGTATTTCAAGCTGGAAATTCTTAAGGGAGGGTAAGTCTAAAGTTTTAGCATCAGTCTCCTCTAAAAGCAGGCAAAAATCAGTTGTTGCTTTACTGTTTGATTTAAATGCTTCATATCCACCTATTCTCACTGTAACTCTTTAAAATCATGCTTTTAATCAAATACCACATGTATCTCTCAGATGGACTGCGCCAATTATGTGAGACTCCTACAGCCCTTCAATAAAACTCACGTCTATGTATGTGGAACCGGTGCTTTCCACCCACAGTGCACCTACATTGACCTGGGACACAATCTTGAGGTGAGCAGGTTTTCTGTTTTTTGGGCAACAACCTGTGTGAAAGGCAGTACACTTTTAAGGGACATTTAAGCTTGTTATCTCCTGCAAGTGAGGAGTTATGGGGAGAATTGGACCCTATAGAGACCGCTGAGAGTTATTGACTGTAGAGCTGAACTAATAATGAAGGGAATGGTGCAAAGAGAGTGACGGTCTTGTTTTGGTATGCCAGAAACCCACTTTCCAACTCCTCAGCCAAGCTGGAGAATCCGGGAGAGGAAAATGTCCCTTCAGTCCACAGGAGCCATTTACCGCCCGACTGACAGGTACGATTTCTCAACAGAATGTCTTTAAAAACAAGCCATCTGCTCTTCGTACACAAAATACTGAGGACATACTCCCATATGAGTCATTGATAATTGGATCCGCATAAACCCTGGCCAGATGTTAGTTTGTGTGGGGAAATTTGGAAGTTCCCCTACTAAACAGGTTTGTCACCCATATTTGTCTTGCTATATGCAGTAATTTGACTTAAAATGTTTTTTAAAAATTACAGTGTGGTCAGGAAATGAAACCCAGCTGCAAAATTTATATTATATTTAGCCTTTTTGAAGGCATGTATAGCCCAGAAGGCTAGAATGCATAAACCATATGCTACCTAATTAAAGGCTATTATTGCAACCGGAGACCTTTTTGACCATTTAATGATGCCTCTGGAATAATCAAAATTTCCTTTTCACACAAGCTGCTGTAAAACAGAGTATTCTGACAAAAGATCTGAAGTCAAAGGGTAGAATCGTTAAAAATGATCTACGTACCATGAAAAATCATTTGTCATTTTAAGTCGTTGTAGATGTGATTTTCATTAAACGGCTATTAATGCTCACCTTAGATGGGGACCTGTATGCTGGGACGTCTGTAGACTTCATGGGAACAAACGCTGCCATTTTTCGCACATCTGTGCATAGCAGCAATCAACACTATATCCGTACTGAAGCTTACCAGGACCAGTGGCTAAATGGTGAGACCTAAAAAAATCTGTTTTTATTGTGTGTGCAAAGACACCTTAAAGAAGGCTAGTATGGGTGAATAAAATATTTGTATTGCATTGAATTGAATTATTGTTGATATAACAATTCTAAACACAGTTTTGCCCAATTTAATTAGGAAGCAGTAAGGTTAAATGTATGACAATTAACATTTTAAAACGTGCGTTTTGTACGTCACGTAACCAAAGCTATAAATAATCAAATGAAACATTAGAATTAATTAATTAGTTTTGTGTATTTCAAAAAAATGTATTTGTTAGCTTAGCATAAATTTAATCTGTTCCATTATCATACAACTACACAAATTAATTCTAGCTTTTTTTATTATCTATTTTATCATAATATATATAAATTATTTTTTAACAGAATTTACAAACAATTAACTTTTTTTCCAAGAGGAGAGTTATTTTTAAACCAGTCACTTGCAGTGTTTACATCATGTGACTGATTACAAACTCCTCGCCACAGACAGGAAAAAGTCATGATGTCAAAAATGTGTCACATTTTATAGATGTGCAGTGATTTTTTGCTAAAAAATACAGGTTAAGAAAATCTTTGCAGTGGATAAGAAGGTGATTCATTTTCCGAAACCACTGTTTTGGGGTGACTGGTGCTGCCTAATTAACTTCTGTGACTTCCTCCAACCTCGCTCTGATGCCAATTTCTTCTCACAGAGCCAGAGTTTGTGGGATCATATTCCATCCCTGACACACACAGCTTGGACGATGACAAAGTCTACTTCTTCTTCAAAGAGACCGCCGTAGAGTCCAACCAGCTCGACAAGCGTCTCTACAGTCGAGTGGCTCGTGTCTGCAAGGTGAGCGCCAACTCCAGTGCCGTAATGAGCCAATAAAAACCTGAAATAGATCCAAAAGACCTTTGTCTGGAATGAAGAATCAATGATTCTATTGTAGACACTAATGAATGAATGTGTAAGCTTCAGTATCATCTGTTGCACAGTAGCAGAAGTAGTCGTGTATCTAATAATGGATGAATGAGGGGTTTGTTTGAGGGTAATTAAACACTAATCTAGCAACAAATCTAGCAAACAAGGTTTTCTGTTCGGGTTATTCATTTCAGAGCATTTGTGGAATGTTTTCTATTTTATTTTATGGTGTATTTATTGGTAATGTAAAACAACATGCTGCTAAGATATATTTGTTAGTGAGATTTTGTGCAAGTTTTTGCCCAAATTTGTAGTCTGGAGGAGTTGATGCTAGTGTGCGGAAGGTTGCTCAATTTTAAAATCAATTGCTTAGTAATGGGCACAGAGTCCTAATGTTTAGTTTCGAACTGTGATTCAATCTAGTTGGAAAATATCCGAAATGTTTGATATTTTGAGCCAGTTTTAGAACAGATTGTTGTTATTTGTCATACCTCTTCTAGCAAGGCACTATGTTTCTGTGTGAATTTGTTGGGTTTGGAACAACTTGAAAGTCCTGCAGTGTGTTTTTTCCTCTGTAACTATTTACAAAGTGAGGATACATAGTGTTTTAAAATTGCTTCAGATTTTCAAAGTCCTATAGTGTAATCTTATTTTTTTTTGTCTTTCATTAGAATGACATAGGAGGAAAGCGAAGCTTGATTAATCGCTGGAGCACCTTCCTGAAGGCCAGGCTGGTGTGCTCTGTACCAGGACCTGGAGGCATGGACACACACTTTGATGAGCTGGGTATGTTCACACACACATACACACTCTACACATCAACTCAAAAAATCAAGACTACAATCCTGATCCTTTTTGTTTTTAGAGGACATATTTCTATTGGAGACCAAAGATCCACAGAATCCAGTCATCTATGGTGTTTTCTCCACTTCCAGGTAGGTTGATTACCTGGAAAATCTGATTCTTTGGGTCATCACCCTTTAATCTCCTTAACTTTTTGGAGCCACATTTCAGTCAAGGATATATTTGTTTACCTCAATTCCTAAATTAACATTGGCTCCATCCAAATCAACCAATCCGTCACACTCCTCCCACTCACTCTTTAACTAACTTTTCAGGTTCTCAGATCTCCTTTATTTCTTCCAACAACTAAATCTGATTATCTCATTTGATCTTGTGAACTGACATCAGTATCAAAACGCCCCTAAAATCAGCAGTCTGGTCACAGGATGCTCTCCTCCCTGCTCCCGGTCCATTTAGAACAATCCGTCTCGGTTCTCCCACCCTTCAGGCCAAACAGGAGGGTGAAAGGTCACCAAGCTTGAGCAACTCTGTTATTCTAACCTGGCATCAAACTAATACATGTTTCCTTTTCAAAAGCTCTGTCTTCAGAGGTTCAGCCGTTTGCGTCTATTCCATGGCCTCCATCCGAGCCGCCTTCAATGGGCCTTTTGCGCATAAGGAGAGCCCTGATTATCGCTGGATGGAGTACAAGGGGAAGATCCCTTATCCACGGCCGGGGACGGTAAGATAGAATAACGTTTGGTAGAAAAGATGGAGTAGATGATTAGTCATGTGGATAGATGCCTCTTCCTGTTGGCAACTTGAAGGACTTACTTTAATCTTGGTGTTGTAAGCACAAGTGCAAGCAAGATTGGAGATCTACGGTTGATTCTGGATTGCAGATATTTTGGGGAAGCTTCTAGCCGCAGTCGGGCACTAGCTGCACTGCCTCAAGGGGGTTGTAAAAATGTCGGCAGGCACTTTGGGGGTCACGCGTCATTGTGTTTAGTGAAGTGGCTGGAGTGTGGGCTTTTAATGGTGAGGTCATCAAAAGGAAGTCAATTATCAGGGCTGTGAGGTCTGCTCCATTAGTTGCTGAAGTCATAACCACAGAGCTGATCTCAGCTGTGAGTTGACAGCTAATCAACTTCGAATTATAGGGTTTGGTGACTAGAACGGGGTGTCCAGACCTGTTCCTGGAGGTCCGCTGAACTGCGAAGTTTAGCTCCGACCCTAATTAAACACACCTGAATCAGCTCATAAAAGTCTTCAGGATTATCAGCTAAACTCTGCAGGATGTTTGGCCTTCAAAAACAGGTTTGGACAGCCCTGGACGAGAAAGTGCAATTAATATCATGAACATACTGTAGACTTGTTTTAAGCATAGTAAAATAGATCTCAATATGATCTCAAACTGTGGCCAAAATCCACATCTGCATAAATGTTTTTTTACTATTTTTACCTTAGTCTGGGACTCAGTCCCCTCAGGGTTCCAGAATATAAGCTCAACTAAAGTTCTTTATCCCTGCAGTGTCCGAGTGAAACCTATGACCCTTTGCACAAGTCTACCCGAGATTTCCCAGACGATGTTGTGAGCTTTATGAGGACACATCAGCTGATGTGGGAAGCAGTGATGCCCATCCACAGGCGCCCCGTCTTCACGCGGATCAACGCCCCCTACAGGCTGAAGAAGCTTGTGGTTGATAGGGTTGATGCCGAGGATGGCCAGTATGACGTCTTACATCTTGGCACAGGTATGTTGGAAAGTGCTCAACAAAAGATCAACGTGTTGATCTTTGAAACCAGTAAAAAAGCGTGACAACTAGCCGTCTGTGTTCTCTATTAAATACACATTTGACCCAAAATTGCACTGTAAATATGGAAATATCTGCTAGATCCAGTCAAACACATCAAACACATCAAACACAACCTCTGTTCCCACGCTGGTCAGTGGTCCTGTTGCCAGGGATTATCCTGACATTCAGAGGAGCCAGTGTTTCTTTTCCTGTCTAAAATTTGTTTCTCCTGGACTGGTGGGTGTGTGCGTGAACTCTGACACATTTAAGTGAATCATTTAGGGCAAATAGATTCTCTGTTCAAATACACTTAACCTGTGTGTACAGAGAGACTCTCAGTCTTATTGTGAATAGAAATAGAAGAGTGTAACAGCTGTCAGCCCTCGGGGACACGCCAGAAACCTGTGCTCACTCACCATGGTAATGAAGTAAGGGTGCATTATGGGATATATTTAAAGATGTTCAAATTGATGCTTTAGGTAGAAGTTCAATGTAAATATCTATCTATCTTATGTATAGTTTCATCTTATCTGTTTATCTATACATCTATCTTTTCATTCTATCAATTTTTTGTTTCATTCCATTTACCTTCTATAGTTTCATTGTATCTATCTATCTTGTGTGTATAGTGAAATCACACGAGGTAAATCTTCTGTATCTCCAGATGATGGCAGAGTATTAAAGGTGGTCTCTGTACCTAAAGAGAACTGGGACACTGAAGAAATCATTCTAGAAGAGCTCAATGTCTTCAAGGTAATAATAAAATGTCAGTTTCTTCTCTCACTTCATTTTGTTTATCCTTCCATCTGTTGGACTCATGACCTCTGACCCCAGGCTCTTATTGGTTGTTGTTTTCATGTCAAGCACTTCCCAAACAAAAATAACTCCTAAAAAGAAAAGCAGATTTCCCATGGATGTCTACTCAAGTGAACAAACCCAGGGACAGGAGAGGCAGCGTTACACCAAGAATACTGTGTTTAGTGAACAAAAAGAAGATCTCATTTATCCAGAACTTTAGACAGTGAGGAATGTCTCCGTTTTGCTCTGGGGATGAAGGGAATGTAAGCAAACAGAAGTCAACAGGGTTAATATGTGATGCCTGGAGAATGTTCTATAGATTTACAATAGCATTTACCTTCAAGATATGATTTTTAAAGAAATATAAGACACAATATAAACGCAATACAGCTGAAATTTAACGTTTCTTGAAGTCTTCTGAAATGCATACTTTTAAGTAGTCATTCACAGAACACCCCACAAATCTCTAGTGAAAAATTAGATCATACATCATGAATAAATATTTCAAATGATTCTGTCCACATCAAAAACGTAATTATGTGTATTACAGAGCAGTGTGTATCAGTCGAACATTTGTGGAGACATATGATAGCAGACATTGGTGAAAGTTAGTGGTCTTAAGAGTCAAGGCTCATTTGCTGCTATCTATGAAGGAGAAATGAACCAATGGAGCAGAAAGCTTTAAAACTTTCACAAGGGCCTGTCATGATGAGCTGCTCCTGTTCAGCGCCAATAATGCATGTCTTCCTCCTCTTTGTTCAAGAGATGATTCATTTTATGTGTTGACATATTTTTTCTCTCTCTTGTTCTGTTTTGTAGACACAAACCCCAATACTAAGCATGGAGCTCTCCACCAAGAGGGTAAGTGGACTTGTTTTGTGGGTGGCCACTTGCTCTTAAAACCCACAAAAACGTCTTACCTAGCAGACACCCATTGTAAGAGTTTATAAGTCTTCTTTATTAATTTTTATCTCATTTGTTAAAGGTTAGTCTGTTTAATATCACATTTGGACCTTGTGTTTTATTTGATTTCCTAGCAAATGCTGTTTGTAAGCAGTGACGAGGGGCTCGTCCAGCTGCCTGTGCAGAGGTGTGAGTTGTACGGTAACGCATGTGTAGACTGCTGTCTGGCTCGTGACCCATACTGCGCTTGGGACGGCTCCTCCTGTACCAACTACCTGCCTAGCAACAAAAGGTACCTCCCTTTGTATTGCATTTAACATTTTAGCATTGAAAAATCTTATAGGCTGAATCATTTTAGTATTCATTTAATTGATATTTACGAAAAAGAAACATTTAAATTAACGTTGAAGTCCTTGTTGCACATTACTTACTATAATTACTATGTTAAGAACTACATTATACTATAGTAATAACAGTAATTCA
The DNA here is from genome assembly GCF_018831695.1 of Puntigrus tetrazona. Taxonomy (NCBI): domain Eukaryota; kingdom Metazoa; phylum Chordata; class Actinopteri; order Cypriniformes; family Cyprinidae; genus Puntigrus; species Puntigrus tetrazona. The sequence continues at coordinate 16,261,062 of NC_056720.1, read as the reverse complement.
AAGCCAAATCCTAATCATATAGCAAGTTTGTGTATTTAAATAATATTATTTATATTGTAAACCATAAATGACAATGGAACAAAGAATATTTTGGTTACACATTATTTTAAGGTGCTCTTTTCACAGTGTAATTATACATTTATGTGCAGATTAATAATTATTCACTACATATATACTTTGGAGTTTGGTTTAGAGTTACTTGCATGTAATTATGCATGATGTATTAGAATCATAAGTACATGTACTTAAGTGTTACCAATATTTTGCTAATTTGTAAATAATGTAATTATGTAACTATGTTAAAATCGTTGCTACTCCATTATTTTAGTGATGTGATTTCAGTATTACATGTATACATATTTTTTATGTTGTATGTTTTATTAACGAACAGAGTAAAAATGTGTTTTAGTGGAAAACAGTTATTTGAACTTCATTTTTTTTTTTTTAATTTTGAGTTGACAATGGCTTGAACTATAATGAAACTTAACGAAAACCACAGCAAACGTGTGAAGTAATAATAAATGTGAGTGTCAGTGATGTCTGCTTGTGGTCCGCAGGCGTGCCCGGAGACAGGATGTGAGGTATGGAGACCCCTGGAGCCAGTGTCAGGACATGAGAGACGGTAATAAATCACTTTCTGCCCACCTCACCACTTTACAGCTTTAGGTTGTACATGATATTGGTCAGCCCTGGGAAAAAAAAGTGTGCACTACTCCCTCTAGTGTACAAAATGAATACTTACACACACTAAGAGGTCTGCACCAGTTCAGTATGATCTCAAAACTTGTTTGCAGTCTTAATACAAGTTCTTGGTCCTGCTGTTAAAATGTTAACACGTTCCAAATAAATAGAAAATAAACGTGGTCCAATTGTTTCCACAGGTTCAGAGAATGCTGATCTGAAGACGGTTTACGCCGTAGAGACAAACTCGACCTTCCTGGAATGTGTCCCGCGTTCACCACAAGCCACGATCAAATGGATCATTCAGCCAAACCACAGCCAAACCAGCAAAGAGGTCTGTCAAACACATCCAGTTTAAGAGATTTAATCCCAAAAAACAGAAAAGAAGTGGATAAAGCATTCACTTCTATTCTGTCTCAAACTTTTTATATCTCTCAGTTGTTTCCAGGTGAAGAAAACCTCATCCACATGCAACGCGGGCTGCTCCTCCAGCACTTAGCATCCGCTAACGCTGGCCTGTACCTCTGCGTAGCCTACGAACACTCGTTCTCCCGCACGCTAGCACGCTACGAGCTCCACGTCATCCCCCAGAACCACATGTCAAAAGCGCAAAACACACATCCTGGAAATTATGCAGCATCGCCGCGGAGCTACAAGGAACTCCATCTAATGGGAGTTAGCGGGCTAACGGCCGACGAGTACTGTGAACATCTCTGGTACCGCGAAAAACGGCGACAGCAGAAACTTCGCACGCTAAAGTGGAAGCAAGTGTCTGAAAATCGCAAAGCGAGAGTTAGACGACAAAATCCACCAAACGAGCTTCTAGACGGAGGTGAAACAGCAGACTTTTGATGAAGAGAAGGACTGTGTGAAGGACTGTGGACAATTAGCATTGTGTTTATAGCTTAAAAGCTATATCCCGACTAGCTGCAATCAGCGAATGCTAACGTTAGCACGACAACAAAGGCTACGATCACAAGAACTATATTGTTCTTCTGTTAAGTCCACACTTAAGTTTTATTTTGTAGCCTGTGCTAGTGTTAGCATGTAGCTTTAACACAGTATAACCAAACAGAAAGTTATGAGTTTGTTTGGTTTTCATCTACATATAACTGTATTATATTTTTTTCAGCCTTCTTCAGAGACGAGCGCCAGCGCTAAACGCTAGGTATGCTTGGAAAGCTAATACTGTAAACGGACAAGCTAACGCACTGTTTTGAGTGAAATTCAGTGCAAAGATGAACTGACTTCTCCTGCTTTCACTAGGCATGTAGATCTAATAGTCCCTAGAGCATTGTATTACTATTATATTTGGACTCTTGATAGTCAAATGTACAAAATGAATGTTTGTTCTGACAGCAGCAGGTGCTCCACGTCCAGAGGAAGTTTCCCCAGGATGTTCCCTTCATATGTTTCCTTCCCCTTCAAGAACAATCTCTTCTGCTCTTTCCTGAGAACATCCCTGAGTAAATATTGTTTGTTTTATGACTCCTTTGCAAATCTCTCCACTCTAAGCCCTTGTGTGTACAGTATGTGTGAGAAGTGTTCGTGTGTGAAAGCATCTGGGGATGGTAAGTAGAAAATGGCCTCATAAGATCAAAGAGCTTTGAAATATTCTCCACCGCCCATGAAAATGACTTCCAGAATCAACATGCTTTTGTTCTTTGGAAACTGGTTAAAGTGGTGAGTTCAACAGTAAAAGTACATTGTTTTAGTGTATGTTGATCATATAATGGCCTGTTATAGTCTACTTTTAATGTGGTTGTTGTTGCTATGTATTTAAAATCTTAACCTGATTTTAAACTTCTATATACTACTTTTCAAAAGTTAGCATTTTTATTCAGCAGGTTTACCAAAACGGTCGGGAAATGTGTTCTAATGTTAAAAAAGATTTCCATTTCAAATAAACAGTTTTATTCATAAAGCAAAATATACTGTGTATATGTATATATATTTGCATTTGATTCTATGCAACATTAATACTTTGTACAAAGAAATATAAAATAGGTGCAAAAAGCTGTGAGAATGTTCATTTATAAATGTTTATTTACCTTTACAAATCTGTCATTTTATACACTGAAAACTACTTTCACAGTAACACATTGAACATTTTTACTGTATATGGTTTTATTAAAAGAGTGTGTAGTTGTTGGTGTTTGCTGTCTGTTCTCCTTCCTGTGGTCTAACGGCAAGCACACATTGGTCTTAACACTGTATTTAAAATGACCATAAAGAAAGAGTTCATATTCCTTCATATCAGGACACTACATTATATGTAGTATATTATACACTATGACATTAATATGAAGCAGTGGCTGAAATAGTCTGGTGCCGCTGATGAATTGTGCAGTTTCTGTTTATATTGGTACAGAAATAATCTCCTAAATCATTAATAGTGACATTATTCACGAGCAGATGATGTTTAGACTGCATTTGATACGTGTTTGAATCAGTTTCTGAAGAGGATTTGAGAAGGAGTGTGATATCAGAACTAGAGCATCTGATGGATTCACCTCCTTCACATCAAGATCACGGCTTTCTTTTTCTGTTAAAGTTAATTTGACCCCACATGAGCAGATCTGTCCGGGAACACGATATTTAAAACGATTGTGCTAACACACCTTAAATCCTGATAATAACTGTCATTTTTAACATTCATAATTACTGATTAAACTTCACCTCTGACCACAATCAATCATTTCGATAATATTTCAGTTAAATCAGTTTAAGTCTATTTGTGAACATTAAACATCAGAGCAGGCTACCGTACATGATGTGATGAACACCTGAGATGAAGACGTTTGAGAATGAAATAAGCTTTTCGACTTAACGAATTGCAAAATGATGATCTGTTTCGAATCGCAGAAAACTTCATGTAAAGCACTGAAAGCTCAATGAGTTACACATTCAGATCTTAAAAGTCATTTAAATAGTAGACGTGTCAGAACCAGGACTTGAACGTGGGTCTCTAGAGCCGGATTTAAAGAATCTCCCACCAGACCCAGAGAAGTGCTGGGCCCAAATACAAGACACCAAGAGGTCAACAAGAACATCCTTCATTACCGGGGCAACAATAACAGTTCAAACTGAAAAGTACCCCAAAAGGCAAAATAAATTCTCTCAAAATACAGTGCTTTGATGCAACCTGTGTTGTTAAAAGCGCTATATAAATAAAAATGATTGATTGATTGAAGAGAAGACAAAAACTCAAAGAAAAAGAGAGGTTTCAAGAGAACTTATACATAAACCGAAAGGGCACCAGCAAGCGAAAATAACCAAGATATAACCATGAACAACAAAAAGAGAGAGCCACTTAAATAGAGAAGCTAACTAGACAGGGCTGGGACTAATAAACCTAATCAGCTGAGGAAGATTGGCGCCATCAGGTGGTTAAAATAAGGCATGGCAGATTACACATCCTGACAAAAATAGTCAATAATGAATAATTAATACCAATTTGTAGGCTAGAAATAATTGCATAGGCTAGTTTTAAATAAGGTTCTGTATATGTGTTCTCATAATAAAGTGTGGAGTGCTTGTATTTAGTCATTAATCCAATTGATATTTTCATAAGACTTGTCGCCTCTCATAAAGCAATCCATGATTGAATGTGAAAGTATCTGACACAGCAGTGAACACAACACTATTCTACAATATAGCCTAAACACATTGTCTATATTAGACGTGTACTTCTTAATATTCCAGCTTTATATCAGAAATTCACAATCCTTTCCATAAACGAACATCCATGTTGATAAGCGACTTGCCGTCGGCTATAAAGAAATACTACACTAGACCAATTTATAATAAAAGCTATAGTGTTTTGAACCACACTAATTGTTGTGATGATCCTGACAGATCCTGTGGTAATACAGCAAATAGATTATATAAACAAATTAAAACGTTTTTAGCTACAATACACAGTATTTAATAGTCAGTTATTATTATGCTGTAGCATACAAAGTATTGTAGATGTTGTATACTGTATCATAATAACTTTATATAGTATGGTTAAAAACATTATAGAAGGCCTATTTCTTTTTTTCATGTGGGAATGTTTTCCACATGTTGTGTGATTATGTCCAGGTGTGTCTTTACCAGTGTGTGTGTGTGTGTGTGTGTGTGTGTGTGTGTGTGTGTGTGTGTGTGTGTGTGTGTGTGTGTGTGTGTGTGTGTGTGTGTGTGTGTGTGTTTACCTGCTTGTGGATTACTGAGTGATTTCCTTCGACACAGTACACACAGACATATCATTTCTATTAATTCTTCTTCTTTTTTTATATAAATCAACATGTACTGGAAGCTTGCTAACATACTGCCTGATTCTGATAGAGATGGGTTTGGCAATGTATTTAAAATAATAATGCAAATGAATAATAAATGAAATAACTGGGTAAGAAACTGGGAAGGAAACGGTGTTCAAGAAGCAGGGATGAGCCCAAGCTAGAGCTGATTCAGACACTTTCCATGTATATTCCCTTTCCCACACCTTTATCAAGACATTAAGGAGCTATCAAATACACACTTTACATGTGCTCCATGCCCGTGTGCTCTGTGTGTGTGTGTGTGTGTGTGTGTGTGTGTGTGTGTGTGTGTGTGTGTGTGCAGTAGTTTCTGTCTTGTGTTCATTTGGTTCAGGAGTGTTTTATTAATTACGCTCATTAGTTACTCTTTATAAGTTCTCTTCAGTTCAGTAGTTGTCGTCCGGTCTATGCCCTTTCTCTTCACGTTCCTCAGTATTAAATATATTTTCATTTTAGACAATATGAAAGAGAATAAAGTAGAGTGAAGACATTTCATGTCAGAATAGGATTTAATTTTTTATAGATATTTTTTACTATAGTGAAAGCATAAAACAGCTTCCTATACAAAGAACCTAAACTTAACATTCCTTTCATGTTTAAATGCAGTAAGGATTTGGTCAGTAATATTATTAATATTTATATTATTTATTGTCCAATTGTCCAGATTCTTGCTGTTAATATCACTGTTAATCACAAATTTGCCATCGACGAGCAACTACTTTATATAAAATGTCAGCTAGTATAAAACCACTGTCCATATAAAAGACAGATCCACTAAACAAAGAAATAATTTAATACGGTTCAATAATTTAAAAAAAACCTCATGAACCAGACTGAAATGATAACAGGGTAAATAAAAGGACGCACGTGCTCGTCAGTAGGGGGCGGTACGACCTGACGCGGAACAGGATGATGACGTCAGAGCGAGCGTCATCAGTCCGCTGCTGAGGTAAGACTGTTAGTTCACGAGCTTCAGAAATACACGATTAATAAAAACACACAGTTAGTTAAAGCAGCGGAGTGAGGGAGACGGTCTGTGTCGTGTTCAGTCTTTCTCAGCGCTGTTTATGCGGCAGCTGACTTTAATCTACATACAGCTTAACAGACAACAACGAGAGAAACCTTAATACTAAATAAATCTAATAACTCTATAAATCTAAGTTTTGTGCGCCTTTTTACTTAATTACTTCGATTTCGAGCAATAATGGCATTGTTTTTGAATGTTACTTGATCAAAAGTCAAAGTATGATCTTTGAGGGGAATTAATGGGAGTCTAACATGATTTGTTTTCAAACTATTTCTCATAGTCTCTTTGTATTTATGTTTGTGTCTGTTGGTTAATACACATTTAACATGATCTGTTTTGACATAAAAGGGCTTGATTGACTCAATTAGACGATGAAAGCATTGAATTGATAATTTTTTAATTTTTACAGCTATTCACCTCCAGTTTAGTGTTTTCAAGGCGCTTTACCAATAAATGCTGAAATCTTCCCAGAAAAAGTGAAGAAGATGAAGTCAATTAGAGAAAATTGAAATGAAAATACAAATGATCCAGAAACAGATATTAAACATCTAATTCTTTACTAAGTTTTCATACTAAAGATGTTTCAAAATCAAATACATAAAGAATCAGTGTTCAAAGACCATCACCTTCTTCTTCAGTCGGGATTCATTGACTTTAAATGACTTGAGACACACGTGTTTCCTGAAAAAAAATCCTTATCTGTAAAAGGAGCAAGGAAAATAATCTTTGAATGAATCAAGTATGAATAAAGTAAATGCTTCCCGATTCAAGAATGTTATATATATAGTAAATTAATGTTCTAGGTTGGTAATTGATTGGTATTTTTTATCTCATTAAAACAACCACAACAGCCAAAAAAAGAAAATAATATTCAGGTAACTATTCATGAATTGGACACTGTGTGGAGCCTATAACTCAGTTTTCTTATGAAATATTATCTGAAACATTTTAAATGTATTTAAATTAATAAAATGTTAAACATTTGACCTGATTTAAAATATATGAAATACATAGTTATTCTAAAATGTTATTGTAAAAATGTTACCTTTGTGCAATCTAATGTTTAATACTTCAGAATGTTAATATTTCTCCTATTAAGTGAGGACTGACATGTTGTTATTCTTTTACATTTATTCTTTCACATTTACTTTAGTAATGTTTTAATGATTTACACTTTTTTTACTTTGACTTTCATTTTAGGCCTGATAAAAGAGACCGAGGACAATTATATGTTTCTCTTGCTCTCAGAGTCAAAGAGTTTCTCGTGCAAACGATATCTTGACCTTGACGTAACACTTAAGTGTGGAGGGAAGCCATGTGCATGTGATGAGTGCCAGAAGATTTCCACAATGAACCTTACTGAACCCATGAGAATTCACACTGCGGAGAGTCTCCCAGAAAAACAAAACCTTGATGGACAGAAGAAAAGCCACTCTCTGGGAAGCTCCTACGAATGTGATCAATGTGGGACGAGATTCCCATACAGAGGAAACCTTAAGAAACACATGAGGACCCACACCGGAGAAAAGCCACACGAATGCGATCAATGTGGGAAGAGTTTCACGCAAAAAGGAAACCTTAAAGTTCACATGAAAGTCCACACCGGAGAGAAACCTTACACGTGTGATCAGTGCGGGAAGAGTTTCGCACATAAAGGAAACCTGAGCATACACAGAAAAATCCACAGCGGAGAGAAACCACACACATGTGATCAGTGCGGGAAGAGCTTCATACACAGAACAACCCTCAACAAGCACATGACCATCCACACGGGAGAGAAACGGCACACGTGTGCTCAGTGTGGGAAGAGCTACACACAGAAAGGAGGCCTTAAAGAACACATGAAGATCCACACCGGAGAGAAGCCATACACGTGTGACCAGTGCGGCAAGAGTTTCGGAAAATCAGGCGTTTTTAAGGTACATCTGCTTTCTCATTCCAGAGAAAGACTGTATAGCTGTGATCAGTGCGACAAGAGGTTTTTTAGGCCAGATTTCCTGAAGGATCACCTGAAGGTTCACACCAAGGAGAAGCCTTATGTGTGTTCTCTGTGTGGAAAGAGTTTTAGTCAGATGGGAACTCTGAAATTACACCAGAAAAGACACAGCGGTGTGAAGGATCACGTTTGCTCTGAATGCGGGAAAGCTTTTTTTACAGAAGGAGCGCTGAAAGTGCACGGGACGGTCCACACGAGAGAAACGCCTTACAAGTGTTCACACTGTGACAAGAGCTTCAAGCGCTCCGAATATCTGAGGATCCACGAGAGGATCCACACGGGAGAGAAGCCGTATCGCTGCCATTCATGCGGGAAGACCTTCACTCATTTCCCTTCTCTAACCGCTCATAAAAAAAAAACATGTCTGAAATATATTACAGAGTAGTTTGTTATATTGATAGTTGAGTAATCAAAGCAACTAAACAACATGAACATTTCCTTTTAATGAATCATTTTGTTATCATTATTCAGTTTAATATGTAATAGTTTTCCCAGGGCCTTCCAAGCACGACGGGATAGATGGATAGGAGCTGCTAGCCGCGAGCGTAGACCGTAGACTGTAGTCGTGGATGGAGGAGTCTGCCAGCTGGAGTTTAAACGGTTCGTCATGCACAGATAAAGGAGTAGCTGTTTGGCCGAATACCTCCCTGAAGTGTCCAGTGAATTGGGTTTAGGGGGGTGGTGACCACAGGGTTTAGGAGGGTGGTGACCACAGGGTTTAGGAGGGTGGTGGTGACCACAGGGTTTAGGAGGGTGGTGACCACAGGGTTTAGGAGGGTGGTGGTGACCACAGGGTTTAGGAGGGTGGTGACCACAGGGTTTAGGGGGGTGGTGGTGACCACAGGGTTTAGGAGGGTGGTGGTGACCACAGGGTTTAGGAGGGTGGTGGTGACCACAGTGTTTAGGAGGGTGGTGGTGACCACAGTGTTTAGGAGGGTGGTGGTGACCACAGGGTTTAGGAGGGTGGTGGTGACCACAGGGTTTAGGAGGGTGGTGGTGACCACAGGGTTTAGGAGGGTGGTGGTGACCACAGGGTTTAGGAGGGTGGTGGTGACCACAGGGTTTAGGAGGGTGGTGGTGACCACAGGGTTTAGGAGGGTGGTGGTGACCACAGGGTTTAGGGTGTTCCTCAGGGCTTCGGGGGTGTTATAAACAGTGACTGGGAAGTCACCAACTGATCCAGATTGAACAGCAACTTCACTGCTGACTGATCTCTAGCTTTTCTTTGTCCCAGTATTGTGTTTCCTGATACACTTTTCCCAGCTTCTGTTTTTTTCCAGTAGGACCACATATAAATGATTTCTGTCATTTTAAAGATGCTTGGTGCTATAAGACCAAATGCAGATGTGTAATTCACATCCCATAAAATAAGAAAATAAAGCTCTCTATTCAGTGTCTATACCGGTGCATCTCAATAAACTTAAATGTTGTGGAAAAGTTAATTTATTTCAGTAATTCAACTTGTGTATTAAATAAATTCAATGTACTCAGACTTAAGTAGTTTAAGTGTTCGGTTCTTTTAATTGTGATGATTTTGGCTCGCATTTAACAAAAACCCATCAATATGCATCTCAACAAATCAGAACATGGTGACGTGCCAATCAGTTAAACAGCTCAAAAGCACTGCAAAGGTTTTTTGAGACTTTAAAGTAGTCTATTAGTTTGGCTCACTAGGCTACACAAACATGGGGAAGACTGCTGATCTGACAGTTGTCCAGAAGACAATCATTGACACCTACACACAGAAGGGTCAAGGAATTTGGCCACGGTTGTCGTTACCTCTCTTATTAAGCGAGAAGTCCGAAGCATCTTACCTGGGCTAAGGAGAAGAAGAGCTGGACTGTTGCCCAGTGATCCAAAAGCCATTTTTTCAGATGAGAGCAAGTTTTGTATTTCATTTGGAAACCAAGAGTCTGGAGGAAGGGTGGAGAAGTCCAGTGTTACGTTTCCACAGTCTGTGATGATTTAGAAAAAAAGTTTTTTGTTTTTTTTATTGGTCTTATGAAGTATTCTAATTTTGCTTGAGATGGTGAATTGGTGGGTTTTTATGAAATGTGAGCCAAAATCATAACAATTAAAAGAACCGAAGACTTAAACTACTTCAGTCTGTCTGCACTGAATTTATTTAATACACAAGTTATGTATAGACAGTAAAAAGTTGTGGCTCACGCTTCTTCTCCAGGAGAAATCAAAACACGCAACATAAGGAAAGACGGCGTGCTGAGGTAAAAAATCGAAATGAAAAGTTTTTATATTTAAAATACCGTTAGTTAGGCAACCTCACACAACCTTTCCACCATTTAATAGTTCAATAAACAGATCATTAAGCAAGTACAGAAACTGCGTATCTCATATTCATTGATGATTCATTGTTTTGAATGAATCAGTCGAATCAAAGTTTCATTAGTCCATGCATAAACAACTGATGAATCTGCTGTTAGAACGAATCACTTGAATGAACGACTCAATGACTCATTAAAAGCTCATTGCTGGCACCTACTGGCATTTTATTTAGTTTAAAAAAGTTTATTTAGTTGAAAATAGGCCAATTGAATTTATAGATCAAGAATTTGAAATAAAAAAATGAGGTATTAATTAGATTAATGGAAAATGCCCTCTATAAAAATATCTATCTATTGTTCAAACGCAGATATATTTGCAAAGGGAGGGAAGATTACTGAAACTGTGTGAATACTGAAAGCATGGGACAGAAATGTTACGCTCCTTACTATAAAATGATGCTACGTCTGCGATATGACAATAAAACATTACAAACAAGGAATTTGTTGCATCCTGTGGAGACATAATTGCTGATTATCATTGTAATCTTAGTACAGATTTTTTATGCTTCTCGATTCGTAAACATAACACCACATCTACATTAGTGATTGAAGAAATAAGCACTAACGTTACCTTCACTGCTCAAAACTGACTTGTCAACAAAACTTGTCTTAAAGAGACTTTGGTATGGTGACCCATATACCTGGAATCTGTGCTGTGCTCACGTCCACGTCCACAGTGCATGAAGTGGACAGCTGAGAATGTGGTTCTAGCTCAAGGGTGTCACCTCAGTCGTGGTACTGAAGGTAGAGAGAGCACTGGTTATTCACTTCCTCCACCTACAACCCCTGCTGGACCTGAGATTCAAAGCCATGACCTTCATGTTACTAGTCCAACTCTATTAATTAGGCCACGACTGCACCCGTATACATATATATGATGAAACCAGCTGCAGAGTTCAAGGATGCAATAAACATATGGCAGGACTCGTACTTGTACCCTGTACTTTACACCTCTGTAAATGATTAAGAACAGGATAATGCTTCCCATTGTGTCTGTGTTGTGAAATCACCCAGTTTATCCTGTACACGATATGCCCTACCATAAAATCATATATATGTTATATGTTATAACCCTGAAGTGCAGATAACTCTGAAGCTTCGTTCAAGACTGTGAGAACAAATAAAGCTGAGAAAAGACAACACTTTGTGTTTGTGAAGCACCAGTGAAAAACAAATCTTTATCTTTTCAGGCAGCTTTACTGAAACATTGAACATGTAAGTACATTTTTTCATAGATTCCTAGCAGAATAAAAATACAATTAAAAGACGTCTAATAAACTTCGAAACAGCCCTGATGTCTAGGCCAAAACATGGTAGAGATCAATTCTTGGTTGATTCAATTTTTTAAAGTTTTAGAAGGAAAAACAAATGCAACGCTCAAAGAGACTTTGCTTTAGCCACATCATTAAACACTGTAAATTAAATCATTAAATCTCTCAAAATTTGATTCATCAACTTGGATTAATCAAAACAGCTTTATACATGACCAGAATGAGACTATTTCTGTTAGATATCTACACAGGTGCTTACTGAGACTTAACAAAGGTTTGCATGTTTTCTCGTCTTTTTATTTATGTACTTATTTTTTTGATGCAACCATGTTATTTTAACATTAACCTTTTTTAAATATTATAAATGTTGTTAATGACATAATCATCATTAAACACCAGGGTCAATGTTTTTTTCCCCCACTGTCTCTTAAGCAATATAACATTTTTGCATTATTGTACAATTTTTTGTACAATGTCTGATTTTGTGGGGAGTTAATAGTTTTGTTTTCATTCTTAATTATAAGTAGTGATGGCCAGATAAAGCTTTTCTTTCTCTTTTCAGCCAGGTGTTTGATAAAAGGGTTAATTTGTTCACAACCACAGTTCTCAATGAAGGGGCGAGAGGTCTGTGATATTCATTTGAAATGTGCCTGTGGTGGGAAAGGGGTCATGTAAAAAGTCCACACATTTACCATGTTTTTTACCATAGTACCTGCTGCTCGACCATGCCATGTGTAGTCAATAGACTGTACCAAAAAGATACAGGACCAAAAAAAGATTACAGTAATTAAATATAGTGTACAGAGATTAAATAACAAAGAATTTTTTGTCTGCTTACCTTTTTCTGTTTAATTTAACATAATATTGATATTTATTTGTTCCCACAGTAGTAATATCACAGTACTAGAAACAGGAAGCACTAAATAGTTTTCATTCCATACGTCACACAACAGGTGACCAATAATATCTAATATTTGTTTATAGATGCAGCTTGTTTAATTACACTAAAGGTCATCCGAGACAAAGATGAAGGAATTTATGATTGTGACAGAAGTTCAGAACCGAACATCATACAAGGGTTAAAACAAACATCAGCATCTAAAGTCAGTCCGGGTTTTTAATCATATTCTTCCAAGATATTGAGAGATTTAATGTCTTGCATTGATTTCATCTAAGGCTGTGGCTGAAGTCAGTTGTTTTCTGCTCATCTGATCTATTTTTTTTTTCCTGTTCTTGCTTTTCTTTCAGTGATTCAGTTAGTTAACAGCAGCTGTGTATCACTAACACTCAATCACCACCCAATTAATCAATTAAAGTTGCTAAAAGGTTCCTGGTCAAGTCATGGAGGAAGCAGCCAAGTTGTGTGAGTTGCTCTTTGGCTGGCTGGAAAAGCGAGAGCAATGTGCAGAAAAGTTGTCAGAGCTGGCCCGAGAGCTTGAAAGAGTTCATCAGGGCAGCAACATCTCTCAGGTGGTGGGAGCTGCCACATCGGTGCTCTCAATATTTGCAGCAGCGCTAGCCACCGTCTTCACAGGAGGCCTGGCCGGTCCTGTACTGGTGGCGGCCGCAGCAGCGGGCACTGTAGCCGGCACTGCGGTCAGCGTCACTTCCACACTGGTAGAGGCAGGTGTCTCCAGCAGTACCATTCATACTGCTGTTAATTTAATTAATGAAGATGAGAAGGTAGGGAGGAGCATTCAGCAGCTACTGCAAGATCTCAGGACCAGATGTGGAGGAGGACAGCCGGGGCCTCATGCCTCTGGAGCTTCTACTCATGATGTAGAATGTGAGCTGGCATCCCAGATCATGTGTGCACTGGCCAGAAGAAATAAGACCACGATACCTCTAAACCTTCTCAGATCTTTCAACAGGGCCACGTTCTTTCGTCAGGCATCATCAGGTGGACTGCCTCTGGACAAGGCCTCACACTTAATTTCCAAAGCTGTGGGCCTTGTTTGTTTGGATCTGGGAAAGAGTGGCCTGAAGGTATCTGCAAAAGAAATGGTAAAAGACATCTGCACCATCGGCATGAGAGCTTCTGCTAAAGCAGGATCGAGGGTATCCACTTTCTTTTCTCTAACGTTCCATTACCAGAGAATTGTGATTAAAACTGTGACATTGAAACAAATCACTATTCAGTGTAAAACATTCCTTTCACTCACATGTTAGACAACGACATTGAGATTTTGTGTCCTTTTAGGCACTGGGTGTGATTGGTTTAGGCATGTCTCTGTATGATTTGATTGCAACGTGTGAAGAAATCATGAAGGACAATCAGGTCACCGAAGCCAGCAAGTTCCTGCGGGATTCAGCCAGGGAGATACTGGAAGGCAGAAGAAAGCTGAAGGAACAGTTGGACGCAATGCAGTATGATGTTTCATTTTCATTAGTGTGACTGAAATGTAAGGGCTGTTTAAGGCATGTTTCACACCACATGCACGAGCAGAGAGTTAGCATTCAACATGATGACAGGCTTTTCCAGAAAAAAAAGCTACTTCTCATGTACATCTACAAAACTCTGTGCTGCTTGCACATACAGTGTGAACAGGCCTTGGTCAATACAGTCAGTTACATTTCTATGTTATCGGTCCTACTTTCCTCATTACATTTGATTGTTTGGTAGCACTTTACAACAAGGTGTCATTTGCTAACATTAGTTAATGTGCTAACTAACATGAACAAACAATGAAGAACACAGTATTTATTCACCTTTGTTAGATCATGTTAGTTTTATTAACAATTGTTAACAAACATAACTTGTGATTTTAATAATGCAATTACAAATGATGACATAAACTGATATTAATAAATGCTGTAAAAGTATTGTTTATTCTTAGTTCAACTAATGTTGACTAATGAACCTTTTTGTAAAGTGTTACTGATTGTTTATATATATCTAATTTTAATTAAGTTGGTAAATGATCCTCTCATTACAGTGAAATCATTTACAAACTGTTGCAACTGAAGAAGCTGGTCAAGGACTTGGGTGGATATTCTCTCAGCATGACGGAAGATGGACAGAAAATCATGAATTACATCATAGGAACATGCACAGAAAACTCAGTTGTCTCCTGGCTTCAGTCGAGAACTCACCAGATTGAATTCACAAATGTTCTTCGTTTTTATCAGGAGAAGGGCATTCTTGAGGAGTTGAGCAAGCGCCGAGGAGGACACATGGACCTGGTGTTTGTGGCTCACGGCAGAATCGTGGCAGAGTTCATGCCAGCAGGCGTCCTGGTGCCCGGCTACACCATCCGGGACACCATCCTCTACTCTCCGTGGAACTGCAGAATCGATGACACTGCTGCTTATTCAATAGCTCAGGGGAACATTCGCATAGACAATAGAAATTTTAGCAATTTGCGTAGTTTTGAGCCCGACCCTTTGCCAGATCGCTGGAATTCCATGCTTCAATCCCGACACAACATCCCAGGGATCATTCTGTCCCCTTTGTTTCCCGAAGAACTAGCCTGGGGCTATTTTAATGAGCATTGGACCCGGAGAACCATGGACATAGATAGCCGTGTTATTGTTCCATATGTTGTTCCACAATTTCTGGTAGCTGCCTTTGGAGAGATTCCTTTTTGCGTTCTTTTATTTGCAGCGTCGTTCGTGCTCATGCTCAATGGAGGGACAGCTACGGCGCACCTGGCTGCTTGCTTGGATCGCGGACAAAGTCCTGAAAGGCGGGAGGAGTGGAGGACTCAGTATGCCTGGACAAATGATGAAGCCTTCATGAGTGTGGACATGGACGAAAGGATTATGAACCCTGATCTATTCAGAGCCCTTAGATCCTTGTTTGACAGAAACCGCAGATAGTTCACCTTCCACAATGAACAGCAGTTGAGTCACTCCTGTTATGTCTATCTTTTATACTGATTGACATTATAAATGAAAGGTTAATATACTTCTTTAAGGGTATTGCAGACATTCATAACATGGTTGCCAGCTCGATTTCCAGCGCCAGCAGAAAACAACTAAGGTGCTCTTGGACCCCTAATTGGTCTCTTTGTGTGTGTGTGTGTGTGTGTGTGTGTGTGTGTTCACTAATCTGGATAAGTTCATTATTTATTGATGGATTGGCAATAATTTTTTTGAAAGTGAACTTAATTTAGAAAAATATATAAATTTCAGTTTTATCATTTTATTTATTGTTTTGTTGCAGTAAAAATTGTGTGTAAATTGAGTGGTAAAGCATCTTGATCATAGAAATGTAATGTTCACTGAAACCAAAACATTGCAGAACTGCCCACATATATTTCCACTTCCTGTCAAAGGCTTTTTCTACATCCACTGAAAAAAAAAAACTCAGAAGAGAGTCTGTGAAATGAAGTACATGAAACAGTCGCTGCATGACGTCCTTTAAGACTGCTGTGGCCCTCTTTGATTAAGCTATGAATCACCTTTCATTGCATGGGATGAGTGATGCTGGTCTGTAGCGGGAAGCAAACTTTTCCCATATCTCTAAATATAATTCAGGAGGGAGGCCATCTAGGCCTGGTGACTTGTCAAAAATGTTGTTTTTGTAATTGGATGTTATTTTCTAATTGTGTAAATTGGTGTGTTTTCTCAACTATGTTATACAGAGCTATTCAATATATAATTTTTCAGTAACACTTTATAATGTTCAGTTGTACGTTCTTTTCCTCTGACTGTGTGTTTGGATCTGTTCCAGTAAACAGTTTTTTGATCTGTTGATTTGTGACAATATGTTTTATAAGATAAAAATTTTAATTAAAAAATAAAATAAAATTGCCATCAAGCAGGCCTGGGCTGATATCAGAGATTAAATGACTGATTTTCATCGTTCTGCATAATGTTTAAATGGATAATAATTATTTTTGCTCAAAATTGTAATCATGATGGTTTTCAGGCACTTTTACCAGTAAGCACACATGAATAGAACGTCGACACATGGTTTATTTGACTCTTTTTTTTGTTGATGGATGAGATGGATCTAAATTTCTTCTTAAGTTCTTCTTAAAGGTGTTGTTTATTTAGAGACTGGAGACCTTTGTTATGACCTCTATGATCCTGTAACAGAAACACATATTTAGATATTTAAGAAGACATTTAAGATCAAACGTATATAAATGATTCTGAGTAGTGATGAACACACCTCTCTGTTTTAACTCCACGAGCACAGAGACGAGCGAACACGTGTGTGTGTGACAAGGCCATCTGAAACTGTGTGAGAGTTAGATACACACACTAATCAAGCCAATAAATGAGAGTCAATCAGCTCATTTAAATCTACTTTGCAGTGTTATTCACCTCTTCCTCGTGCCAGTCGAAGCAGGTTGTCCTGAAATGTTCAGCTACGGTTTTGAAAGAATGTAAATCCATCTGAGAATAATCTTCATCCTCATGTGCAAAGTCAGGAAAGTGCCGTTTGATAGTTTCCACTGTTCCTTCAATTTTAGCTTTAATCTGGAAAATAATGATTCATGAAGTAATCATTAATTATATGTACTCTAAAGACTCGATAGATATCATACCTGATGAAGAGCATCAAGTTTTCTGATCAAATCTTGTTTTCTGTCTTCATCAGTTTCTATGTTGATTTGATTCTCCAAGATTTTGAAAGGCACTTCATGGGCCTGTGTCAAATCAGTCAACACAAGCTGCTGAGCTTTAGCTGACTCCTGAATGGACCGAGGAGTGTTTCTCAAGAACTCACTGATGGGTTTCTCACCAGCTGTCTAAAGAAAAGGCAGATTAAAAACACTAGAAAAAATACTGAGGGAAGGCAAACCTGAACGTCTTGAACACTGTGCTGGTGACAATTACAAGAATTTACCATGTCCCCAAAACAGCAGGGGTGAGAGGTATTCATCGCTTGCTGAAGATAACTAAACTGATTCAGGAATGTTACTTTATCGAGATCATTCTGGAAAAAAAAAATTAACACACACACACACACACACACACACACACACACACACACACACACATATATATTTATTTATTTATTTATTATTTGTTAGCATAAGTTGTTAGCATAATTCTATTTTTCTGTTGACTCAAGTCATGCTAAAGACAGACCGTTTCAGTGTAGTACATCCAAAGAGCTGAGAATACATCGGCGAGATAGGTCTTCCTCACAGGATCGAAGTAACAGGCGTAACTTCTCTCATTTGCTCCCGCTGCAGTCACTGCATACACTAGAAAACATGCGTATCTGTGCTCAGAACAACTGAGAAAAACCCTCTCAAGACGGTAAGATTGTATGTTTGGGCATTAGCCAAGCTATGTAAGTCAGTACATTCACTATAATTCAATCATTCTTACCATGAATGTTATCTGGGAGTTGGGTAAACATTGATGCAGAAAAACAGGATTCCATATATATCACCATCTGCACAAAACAAAAGAGAGGTATTAGATCTAAAACCTGATCTAAGAGGAAACAGTCTTTTACTTTGTGCTGTAGAAAAAGCCATTTCTGGACTAATCTTTAACTGGTGTTTATGACTGCTTGTATGCACCTTGGAGAACTTCTTGTTCCTCGCCATTTCCTTGATGGTTTCAATGAGATCATTGGCATGAAGCTGCAAGTAAAACTTAGCTGTTAAACAATGAGTTCATTTATTTATATTTATATATAGGCTAATAATGAAAGGTTTTTGATATATACAATATTTGAATACATGTTAATTCTTTAAAACTTATCATAAAGAACAGATGAAGAGATAATTTAATTGATCATAAATATTTCTTATTATTGTGTCATGTTTAATGTGTAAGTTAGCTAAGAACTTGTTTTTGCAAATAAACTATTCAGGAGTAAACAGTATTTTGGGGTTTATGGGGTTGACATCATTGCACTGAAATATTTTAGTTCAATCCTTAGATCAGTAAAAAAACCTACGGTGTTGTTAGGAAAGCAAAATATGCCTGGACTTCCATGATCTGACAGATAGATGAATATTGTGTCATTTTCCCCACTGTGTGACACAAACATATAATCCTATAATCTCATTTATACATTCATGTGTATCTGAACTGTAATAAGACTTCTTTAGTCATGTATAATTCATGTAGTTTTCTGAAAAACAAACCTTGAAATGACTTTTTTCTGAGAGTTTTGTCTCTCTCCTTTAAGAGCAGCCAGGAAGTTTTCAGGGGTAACATCCTGTAAGATAACCAGTGTTGTGTTTAGATATAGAAAGAAAATATCAATAGATTAATAGAAAATGAACATTACCCCTCCGGTGTAATCTTTTGGGACGCCTGGATACACATTCGGTCCGTTTGGTCTATTAATGATGTTCCCAGGATAAGGATTGCTGTGGAAACAGAAAAAAATGTGTGTCAGTTCTTTTTGGCAGAACACTTTTTTCTCCCATCATACGCGTCCTAATACATATTTTAGATGGGTGATCTATGTGAACGCTCTTTTAAATCAGCAGGAAGTCTCTTACTCATCGTTATTGGCGATGTCATCATACATCATGACCACAATCTGTTCGTCAGGAATCCCGTTCTGATGTATGATCTGATAGGCGTGACACACATCAGCCTGCAATGGAGGTGTATGTATGGATATATGTATGTATGTATGTATAATTCATATTATTATTATTATTATTATTATTGTTTTTTCCTAACAGCCTGGAAAAAATAAATAAATGAAAGCACTGCAAGTCTATCAATAAATATAAACCACAAACCTGGTGTCGGTAATTGCTCCATGTCTTTGAACCCGCTACAAGCATCACCCAATGTTTTCCATTTGCCGCCATCTTAAGAGCAAAGTCTAATTACGTTAGAAAACAGCGTGTTAATGTAATGCACCCTTTGTAATATTCATCATAAATATATTCAGGTTGCCATTTGCCAGAGCGATTATTAAACTGTGATCATGTTAAATACGATTCCCATCATATTAAAAACATTTCACAACGTGACACCCATTTCCTCGCCAAAAAATCTGCTATAATTAGAAAACACTAACATTAGGCTATAATTAACCTTACTCTGAAGAGAAAGAAGACCCCCCCCCCATCTTTTTGTATTTAATAATACAATAACAGCCATGTATAAACATAGTATAAAGTGTAAAGAAGTACATTCTACAATAACAAAGTTGCAAACAGTGCTTTTCTTCACAAGATGGCATGCATACCTGTATAGACTGTCAGATGATCCTTTGGTTGCAGTTGCGCTTATCTTTTTAAACGTCACTGTTTTTATATATGAAGACTACACACAAGGTAACTTGTCTCAACCAATCGCTGCTCTTACTCCAACCCCAACGCCACTGTGGGCATGTTGAAATATTCATAGGAATTTTGATCCAAAAGTCAAGTAATACCGGTTGAATAGCCAGAAAGGTTGCACAAGTAAAACAAAGAAGGTGCCAAGTTAGAGCCTTGAAGGAGACCACAGAAGAAGAACACAGACTTTCTAAATAACTGCCTGTTAGCCCCACCTGTGACTCAACACAGCAGGTAGTGTAGTCAACCGTATCAAATGCTGTAGACAAATCTAACAAGAGAGTGATAACAGAACCACTGCAGTCAGTAGCTAGATAAATATAATTTAACACTCTTAGGAGAGTGCCCTAGGTGCTCTAGAATGATTATTGTTGGAGTTGTGTACCAGTGTCCACCGGGTACCATGTCATGTCATGTCATTACATCATGTCCGCCGGGTGGAAATGGAATGTTGGAATTGTGTATTGATATATATGCACCTGTGGCCCTTCAGTTTCAGTTCAGTTCACTCTTTGTTCTAGGTCATAACATGGCCTCATAGTATATCTTAGACTGGTATAGGTGCCAGGAGAATCAGGAGTGAAGATTCTGAAGCACAAAAGATATGTAGCTGATGATAATTTATGCGACGAGCATGTTTGAAGTCCTTGTTTGTTAATTTCCTTTTACTTATCTTGCCCTGTCCTTTCCTCTACAAATAAAGCAACTTGTGATCTGAGCTTCGGAGGCAAAAGAGAGAAACCAGCTTTTCTCCCGCTTCCAACCGACAGCTCAATCCTTGCAAGCTAAAATCTTGTCTAGGAACTTGTCTTGTGTTTTATTTCGCTTGAGTTGATCCTTCCTGGTAAAGAGCTCTGTGGAGATCTGATATACTGATGTCATTTTTCCCCTTTTTGTTTTTTTTGGCTTGTCTGAACAGATGAGTTGAGGCTAGACAGGTTTGGCTTGTTATAGTTTATGTTGTTTTTTATAATTTTACAGAAACTCAGGTGTTGTAATCTGACCTGACATTTCAAGGTTGTCAAACATCCCCCTCATGTTCCTCACAGAGTTTAGGATCTAAGATGAATGCTGAAATGGTGTTTTTTGATGTGTTGGCCAAGTTGTGTCTTGGAAAGGTTGAGTTTTAGCCGACGTTCCTTCATCCAGGCAGAGATGTTTAGAAGTGAAATGAGCAACAAGTATACAAGTATAAAAAAATCCTGACTGCTATATTTTTATACAAAACTAAACACCTACGCAGCACACACAAATTGAATTAATTACTGACTGGCAGAAAAATGGGCTCAGTAAAGTTGTGTTTTATTCAGTTTTGTACATCATTGTACATATATTATGCAATTGCTACAAGAAGAACCACAAATAAAGAGCATTTAGTAATACTTTAGAGGATTGCCCTGGATGAATGTTTACTATGTAATCAAGATTATAGATATCCTAATTTCATTTCAATAACCCCACTGACTTTCATTGTAAAAGAATCACTTACAGATACATGTACTGAGAGAATTGTTTACTTTTGGGTGAACTATCCATTTAAAAGCAATGTAATGATGGACTCAATAATCAAGATAATGACCAAAATTGTTTTATGTGAATAAACATGATTTGTTGCAAAGCAGCTTTAAAAGACCTTAAGTGTCTACAAAACATTTATATATATTTCACTTTATTTTGATGGTCCTTTTAACACCTTCTGTTCACTATAAGTACTATATGTTCAGCTATAAGTGTTGTGTGCTAACTCTCATTAGCATGTTAGTAGAATATTAGACAGGTAGGGTTAGTGTTAAGATAAGTTGATATTTAAAGTTATTTATAGTCATTAGAGTATCTTTTAGGAGACTATCACAATAAAGGGTTAAAAGATATTAATCAGAGAGTCTCCTAATACTCTACAGAGAGGTTGTCGACACGTAAGTACAAAGATCTTTATTATCAACAGAATGTTTGGAAGAGACCATCGGAATATTGTAGAAAAATTATGATAGTGAGCAATTAATGATAGAATTTTCTTTTTTGGTTGAACTTTCCTTTTCCAGACAGGGTTTAATGGGACAGTTTACCCAAAAGAAGAAATACAAAATATCATCATTCATTCACCATGGGACCAAGTCATTCCTTTCGAGTCACAAGCAAGTCTTGAAATCCTAAATCCTCAAATAGCTAAAGTTGAGATAATGAGATAATTAAGTGATTAATTGACTTTTCCCTAAGAGCTTGATTGACAGGTGATCTGACCAATCATGTGTCGCTTCAGCTATCGGCCATCTTGCCCAACATCTATGGCCTGTCTCTAAAGAAGTCAATGTTAAAATGGAGTGAAAAAATACAGTTTTAATATACACAGTAAAAAAACCCTGTCATTTTGCTAAAAAAAACCTTAACTTTGCTTACGTTTTCTGTTATTTTAAATTAGATTCAAAACTTAGTATAATTACAAACAATACCTGTAAATGAACAACTTGACCGTTATTTTGAGGAGGGCCAGTCAAGTACTTACTTGATGAATGATAAAATAGTTCAATTCCAGAGAAATAGAGAACTAGGCTTCATGTGCAAGCTTTACTGTATATTGTACATATTAAACCAAATGTGGTTCGATTTGCATACCGCTGATATTTGTTGTATTTGAAGAAGAAAGTCTAAAAAACAAATAATGTTGAAAGTAAGCATGTAAAAGTAATTTCCAGCCAAAAATACCCTCACATGTTTAGGTTGAGGAACAACAAGGTTTTCCTCCTCATTCTTTAAATGGATAGTTCACCCACACATAAAAATGACTTCATCATTTCCTCATTCTCAAACTGCAGAACACAGAAGATATTTTGAAGAACTTTATGAAGATTTGTCTGTTTCAAAACTCGAGAGCTTGCTTATTCAAATGTGAGAACTATTAATATTTGTAAACTTTGATGTAAAAAACTTTACCATATTTACCATATTGAGATCACAATCTGATATCAGAGTTGTAAGTGATCTACACCTGTGTTGAAGTGCTTGGTTTGTCAGTATATTTGATCCGTTTTAACAGACTACAGCCAGATATTTCATGTAAATACATTATTCGAGGTAGGCCTCAAGTGTTGCTGTAGCTTTCAAGCTTTCTTCTCTGTTGTGTCTGCACTTCAACTACCTTGTGAAGCAACAAAATAATTTTAATTACTGCCAAAAAAAGAGAATAATAATAATTCAATTATAATTCAATGAAATAACTAAATACATGTGAGGGAAGGCATTGTGTGTTTCAGCAGGGCCTCATTCAATCAATCAGTCATCTCCTTCATTTATATAGCACTTCTAACAATACACATTGTGTATTGCACTATAAAGTATTGAATTTGGGTCAAAATTGAATCAAATAGAGCCAGTACTGTATTAAGACAAGATTAAGATCAAAATTTTCAGCTAATGGCATAATTTATAAAACTCGCCGTTGATTTGATCCTAAAAGTGTAGGTACAGTCAAAATTGTTCAGATTTATAAAGCCATGTGCACACCAAAACCTGCCCAAAAATGTCCTTATAAATCTCAATTAGGTGAAGATTATGTGTACGTGCATCTCCACTCGAAAATAACCTTACCATGCCTAGTTTTACTATGCATAACCTCATCTGCATATCATTTCCATGCAAATTTCCCAATGTAAAAGATAATGTAAAAGTAAAACAAAAAGGTTTTAGATTTATTTTTTAATGTTTTGATTTTGCAGTACTGCAAATATATTAAGATAAATGTATTATATTTTGGATTTGTTTTTACTTTGTGTTAATTTGTGATTTGTTTTTTATTTTTTTATTTTATTTATTTATTTATTTTTAAATGGAGTGAAAGGGATAGTTCACCCAAAATTGTAATTCTTTCATCATTTACTGTCATGAATCTGGTCCATTGTTTTTTTCCAATAACCACCTGATATCACTATTTTACTAAATTGACTCTCATGAATCTGTAAATATATCATCTAGTGTTGAGGGTTGAAAGATTGCTGCATTTTTTGAGAACAGTATTCATGTCACCTATACAACTGGACTATCTCTGCACCTGTACCTGCCCCTTTGCTGTGTCTGAAAGCCAAGCTTCTCTCATGCTGCACATCATGTTTCAGAACACACTGACAACGCACCAACAGACTAAATGGAACAGGTCACTCTTTGATAGGAAAAATTTCATTTTTAAAAAACTCAAACAATAAGTACTGTGTATTAGTGTAGAGCAGCTAGCTCCGTAATTTAATCAGCATATGAACTGATAATCTCTTCTAGTTAGAGCATGAATTAAACATAAATGATAATTACAAGCAGAACATCCCTAATACAGTGCATACCATTTTACAAGTTCACTGATCATAAACCACTGACTCTCTTGTCTGGTTTGTTTGTTTGACAAAAAGTGAGGATTATGATTGGTCAGGCTGTCTGTCAATCAAACTCAAGATAAAGATCAGTTATCTACTCTAGTCAATCTTGTTTGACATGTTATTTCAACAAAACAGATTAGTTTATATTACATGTGTGGAGAAATGTAGATTTCTTTTCCACAATCTGTTCTACCCCTAGATCACATGTTAACAATTCTTCACGATTTTCATCTTAAACCATATCGATAAAGGTTCAGACTTCCTGGAACCACATTCCTATCCTCTTAAGGGAAACAGTAGGTATCCACTGAAAGTGCTGTGATTAGATTCATTATCAAATATCATCCTGCTAGAACAAAGAGTGACATAGACGACATCTCCAGCGTCCAGGACCAACACAGCTCCATTCGAGGCGTTCACCGCAAACTGATCCTGATGACCGTGTGCTACAATCACATTGTTTCCATTCTTCTTCATGTAGACAGTTGATGGAGTTGATTGACTAGCCGGACTGTAGACAGAGATTCTGAACATGTACGCTCCTTTCAGTGGGGCTGTGAAAATACCTGAAGCGGAGAAAGAAGAGAATCAGCTGCTGTCAGTGACCCTGTACTAGGCTTTCATGGGCTACATATGAAATATATAAGAGCATTTGTAACCCCAGCCAGCAGAGGGAACCCTCACCTGAGTACTAGCTGTACTCAAGCCCTCTGCTTCTTCTTTGATCATTTCCTGTTAGAGGGCTTTATAACCAAAGGCCCTGCATGCGCTCAATGCGAAGTATTGTGAGTCTACCTGCCTTACCGAGCGCTCTATCTGTTATTCTGATTGATTCTCTTGTAGATTCTATATGATTCTACCTGTTTACCTGTTTATCGATTCCCTGATTTGCCCCTTGGTATTGTTTGCCTGATTGGACTGTTACTCTGGTTTTGACCCATCACTTGCCTCCTTACCATTGCCTTTTGGATTTTCCCCTGTACATGTTGACGGATCGGACTGCCTTTGTGTTGCTGACTCTCTGCCTGCCTTAATGTATTGCTTATTGTCTAATAAACGACTGCACATGGATTCTAACTCGTTGCAGCATTGCAGATCCCACTGTAGAACATAGGTCTAATAATCCTGGGCACCGCATGTATGTATGTATGTTCGATAGTAATAATAATACATTTTATATATATACGCATATTTCTCCACACTCAAGGATACTGCACAATAAATTTTACAAACATGAAAACAAAACAAAACAAAGTAAAGTTGGACTACACAATTAAAATGTAGGTAAAATACACAGTCTTAAAAAAGTGATATTTGAAAAGAGTCTGGATTTGTAAAGAGATAGGGAGTTAATAATTCAGATGTCTGGTGGTAGTCGACAGCTCTAATAGGGAGGGAGTGTGGATGTGAAGGAGGTCCAATAGATATGAAGGAGCAAGATTATGGATGGCTTTAAAAGTGAACAAAAGAATCTTAGTCAATTCAAGACATGACTAGAAACCAGTGAAGCAGCTGTAAAACTGGGGTGATGTGGTGAAAGGGGTGGATTCTGGCAATAATAGTTCTGAAGCAATTGAAGCTTTTAGAGGGATTTGAGGAAGACCAAAAATTCTATTGTAACCAGAATTACAATAATTGCTGACAAGAATAGCTGTAGTACAAGGAAAAAGAGAAGTTAGAATATAGGTGGACCGGTTTGATGTTATTAAAATGTGATTGATAGTGTACTGTCCAGAAGGACACCCAAACAATTAACCAGAGGAGAAGGAAAAACAGAGGAATTATCAGGTGAAAGAGAAACTGTTAGTTTCGGTTAAAGTAGATTTAGAGCCAATTTAATGACATTTTAAGTTAGAAAAATAAAACGTCATCAGCATGTGCTAATGGGAAACAAAAAAAATTATGAAGAATTGCACTTTGGCATCTGTCGTTTTTTTAAAGAGTGCTGAGAAACGGTGAAAGAAGAAGGGAAACTAATGTGAGGTAAGGAGCAGAGCTGGAAAAACCCATGGACCTAAAGTCAATCACTTTTTTTAAATTATATAGTGCTTTTAACTATACAGAATGTTAAAGTACTGAACAATATCAAATAGGAGAATAGAGTGGTAGTGATATATAATGACTTAATTATTTATTAATGCAGAGACGCGACTCAGTTGGGGTCAGTTCTCCTCTGGCCGGACACTTGATTTCTAGTTCAGTTTTAAATGTCAGACTGTAAACTAAGCTTCCAGCCATGAACTCAGCAGATGATTTTACCAGAGGAGGAACCAAATCATTCCTTTCAAGACACAAACCCCAAGTCCTCAAAAATACAGAGATAACCATAGCCTTCTGTAATTATCTGTAAACACACCTGTCTGTAATTATCAAGTAACTCTAAATACAGCAGGACAATAGCTCTCCAGCAGCAGGTTTAGAGACTCCTGGTTTATTTTTTTGCAAAAAATGAAATGTAAAAACTCTTTACATTTCATTGATAATTACCTGTAATGGGGTTGTAGGCGTTCCCTATGTTTGTGAAGACGTTCTTGTAAACTAGTGTGATGTCAGTGGTAAAAGGACCAACATTTCCACCACCAGATTTGGTCAGTGCAGCCGAAAATGCTATCTCTCTGTCTGATATTGAAAAAACAAAAGCAATATTCTTATATATTACTGTATCACTCTGAGAACGTATTAACACCATTCATATAGTTTCACCTGTAATTTCCTTCCTCAACTTCTCCAGCTCACTTTGAGTAAGATTTGACATTTCTGTGAAGCATTAATGAAGACTGTGTTAAATGTCATTTACAGTACTCATTGTAATGGCAAAGAGTTCACGTTCAATTTTACCCATTTGTTCTACTAAGAATTTGTGAAAAACATCTTAATGGTGAGGTACCCTCAGTCTTCTTGTTCAGCTCTTCTCTCAGCCGCGTCTCTAAGGCTCTGATGTTGGCTTTCTGCTCTGTGACTGTGGCGGTCAGCTCTCTTAATGCTGCGTGGATGTCAGAGAAGCACTGATGGCAGCGTTGTTGAGCTGAAGCTCCATCGTTCAGACTGTGTTTTCTGTCCTCAGAGCTGATCTGTTCACTCATCTCATTTTCCTGTCCTGAACAAGCCATTCTTCACTGATGTTTGTGTGTAGCTCTTACTTTGCAGTCCCCACAGTTTCTCATGCTCTTTTTATAGTGTCCTGATGTACTCTTCTGTACTTGATTTGTATTGCTTGAGATAAAAAAGTAGTACAGTTACTTATTAATCATATTTAGAGGGAAGTTCTGGGTTAAGTTGATCTTTAACTGATGTTCACAATGATTGTGGCACTATGTTGAGCACAACAGGAAATAGCTTTTTCACACTGATTTTTATACCACTGTCTTAAAAAAAATCAGCTTTACATAAACACACAAAAAAACCACAACACTGGATGTACATTCACAGAGATCTAAGTAATGTTTACATATAATATTGAGGCCTTGTAACAATACAATGCCCCTTATTTTAGCAGTAATGTTTCCTGTTTTAACTAAAGAACAAGTTAACATTTATTTCTGTGGTGATATCATGCCACAAATGTTACAGATGGGGTATGATAAATGTATGATAAATGTTATTTCTCCCAGCATGCAACAATATTCTCTTTCAACAAAAGGAAAACTGAATAAATGCATGATGTGTGTAAAACTCAACTGGGATCCACACACACTATTTATTGAACAAATATTGCATTGTATAAAATTTACAAATAAGGTAAAAAAACACAGGATAACCAGAGAACTGAGGCTAGAAACGCAGGTGACACTCAGCAAAGAATGACTATAGTTGCTGGCTTATATAAGCAAAGACAGTGAGATCGTATTTCCAAAATGACAACACAGAACATTTTACATAATCTAAATCTGTGTTTCTATAGCAACAATATCAAAGCCAAACATCCTAATAACAATCAGAAAGATTAAATCTTTTGAATTTTATGGCAGATTTGCCTACATCAGAATTTAACAACATCAGTTTGTGACCGTAGCCATGCATATGTGTACGGTATGATGTAGGATGTGTGTATATTATTATACTGTCATATTGTGGGATTAATTCTATTGTCCTATGTGTGTGAGAATATGCAGTTCTGTCAGTGTGAAGATCTAAGCCGTCGTCTTCTATGATGTGTAATGTTCAGACTGAATAGTCCAGATTAGGTGATGATACTATAATGGAGGTGTGTGCTCAGTGTTCATGTCTGGGAGATTTGTGAGGCCATGTAGATATTTGTGTAGTAATGTGTTATTGTGAGGTGTGAATGGCCTCTTGAAGAGCTGTCACACCCATCTCCCGCAAATCAGGTTATATTCTAACAATTTCCCTGTCTGGCTTGATGTAGATGGTACCTGAAGTCTTCCTGATATCTGACCTCAAAGAAATTGCAGTCATCCTGAGACAGAAATAAAAAGTAGAGAGAACCACAGTTAATTTTGAATTTATCATCAACTTCATGTTGAGACATGTGGAATTACTGTATCATCATCATCATGTATTGTCATTTTAATTCCAGATGTCACATGAAACTGGGTTTTGTTGGTAAGATGTTTTGTTGCTGCTGTTTCTGAGTGTGTAACACCTGATTCTGCTCTTGACAGACTGCTGTATCATGAGCATTAGAGACCAGTTCTGCTGGGGGAGTTTTCCAGATTAATTGGATGCCATGTTAAATTAAATCACTCAGACTTAGGAGAAATAGGAGAAAATCTAATTCTATACTTACCAACATGTTGTTGCGGGACCCTAAACTTAGTTAAAGCATTCGAACGCTCCCTTTAGAAAAAAATTATCTGTCCGCGTTCATACATGATAAAACCCAGGCTAAAATGTCATTCATCTTACCAAATGCTGAACCCTTACAAGGTCAGAATCAAAGCCAACATACATACCATGGAGAAAGATAGAAAAGAGTGCCTGCCAGGAAAAGCGTCAGGCACAATCAGGCACTGTTAATCAGCCACACAAAGAGGGAGGGTGGAAGGAAAACGGGGCCTAAAACCCACCGCAGCAGATACCGAAACCACCAGCCAGGAGGAACAGCAGTATCCCAGAGGGGAGTCGTACCTGAAATACTGGTATGAGACGCTTATGTATGTGCGTAACACAACGCTAATTACTCATGTCACAACCCGCAGCAATAACGCATGCCACACTGATCATCCTTCCTCGTGAGATTCAAGACAAAACGGTGAGACTGCAGTAAAATAAAACTCCCTAAAGAACCTTTCAGTGAACAGGTCTTAAAAGAATCACTCTTTTTTAGTGCAAAGAACTGTTTTCCACCCTAAAAACTTTTGTGGAATGAAAAATT
Source organism: Puntigrus tetrazona (assembly GCF_018831695.1). NCBI lineage: Eukaryota > Metazoa > Chordata > Actinopteri > Cypriniformes > Cyprinidae > Puntigrus > Puntigrus tetrazona. Next base: position 16,231,529 of record NC_056720.1, on the reverse strand, counting down.
TCCATGGATGTTAAATGGAACCATCAATGCCTATAAGCAAACTTGACTTGTAAGAGCTTTGTTTAAAAAAATGTTCACACCAATTTTGTCTTATCCAGCTTGAAAAGGCACTGACCTACGAGAAGCTGATGGAGTGGACCAAACCCAGCAAGATGCTCCAAGAGGAAGTTGAAGTATGGAAGTAATATGGAGGAAATCTAAGATATGAAGAGTCTTCTGATCAGCAAGGGAATGGAGGATGTGTTTGATAGGCAGAAGGTCAATCTTTAAGGTATGTCACCCAACAATGAAGCCACGGGAGCCATTGTCGCCAATCGTTCATGTGCCCAGACGTTTACTGCAGACCATCCATTCCTTTTCCTCATCCGTCATAATCCTTCCAACAGCATTCTGTTTTATGAACGCTTGTGTTCTCCCTGAAGTTAGAAATGATAAAGATAGTAACCCAGCTAGGGATACTATTGTTCAGTATGTATTGTGTGGTACTTTGATGTCATACACCGATCGGTGTCTGTTCTGTATGTTCTGATTGGTTGTCCTAGTCATATGTTTCTCATTGGCTGTCTTGGTCTCGTGACTGTCATTGTTTGATATAAGAAGCAATGTTGTCTCAATTTGTATCTTGTCTTGTATTATAAAGTTGTAACCTGCTGTCCGTGAGTCTAGTTTGTTGCATGCCATGACAAGTCTGTTCAAGTCAACTCTATATTTGTGTTATGGATCACAATAAACTGCACTTGGGTTCATTTTCAACTCACCATTTAATATAGTTACACACCAGTAAAGTTATTTCATAAGGCATGGTTATAAAAATTACTAAATATAAATAAACTGAACTATGTTTCTGGGTATTTTAATATATATTCACAAATGATCTCTTACTCATTATAAAATATTATAAAATACATTTGTTCATGTAATCTGTTTCTGTGCAATTGATTAAGCAGAAAAAAAAACATAAAAAAACAACTTTTTGTCAAACAAGTGAATCTGCATGTTACACAAGCTGTTGAAAACTGTTAGTAGTTCATAATTCAGTTATGTTCAGTTAAGTTATTACTGCCAATTCTTTTTTTTTCTCTCATTTAAATTCAAGGACACAAACACAAAAAAGGTGTTTTTAATGAAGATTGCTGAATGACATTCGCATTAATGAACTGAATTATTCTTCTGAATGTCTGTTTTTATGCTCCATTAATAAAGCAGAACATGCTTAAACATGCTTTAACTGAAAGCTGTTTTTAAAAAGCAATTGTTCATACTTATTCATCAATAACTAGCAAGTGAAAATAGAACTGAATTTATCATTGAAACATGCATCCACCGGCATAAGCTGGATTTGGGTGGTTTAACCAGCTACCATGTTCCAAAACACAGAGATGATTATTGAGATGGTTACTGCTGCTATCTCTGGATTCTGCACCAGACATTAAAATTCTAACACTTGCTTTGTTCTTGACAGTGTCATTGTAGACAACGGCTGTGAACGGGACTTTTATTTTGTCGGCGGGCGCTGTGACGTCATATGCCCGCGTCACCGCTGCTCTGTTTTGATCCTGCTGAAGAGAGGTTTGTCTGTGTTCATTTAACGTGTTAAAGTCGATGGGAACTGCTCGTTAGTTATGTATTATTAACGCCTTATGCAACAATAATGGATGTTGTTTTTGTGAGTTAAGCGCAGTCATCTTTCTCTCCCTATCGAGAACACTTCACATGCTCCCTAAACACACCTCCGTGAGAAAACAAACAATCTCCAGGACCGTGTCTTGCTCGGGGTTAGACAGATGGAGCATTGCTTGTTTTGGTCGTTTCTAACCGGTGCTCAGTGCCACGATTAAGTACAAAGATCTCATCATAAATAAAGAGTTGAGTTCACCGAATAGAATAGAATAAAGATTTCAATCCCTTCAGACCTTTTGTGTTTGTTTGGAAAAAAATAAAAAAAATAATATATATATATATATATATATATATATATATATATATATATATATATATATATATATATATATATATATATACTTAATATAGTCTCAAATACAAGTTTTTAAATATACAAAAGATTGGACTGGAACACAGCCCCAGGTTTTAATGAACACTAATCAAGTATTATTGATGAGAGAAGCTGGGCTTTTTATCATTCTGAGATAAAACACCTTCACTTGAAGCACACCAATCATTCTGCTCAAGAAGATGACTTATTGTTTTGGACATGTGCTGTTTTTTGTTTATTGTTTTAATTATTCCTGCATTTTTTCCCAAGTGTGTGTATAATTGGTGTGTTCTTTCATTAATTTTAGTTTGGTCTATTTTTTCCAGACAGAAATAAGCGAGATGGCGTTTATTAAACAGGAGAGTGAAGACCTGAGGATTGCTAAAGTATTCAGCTTGAAACGAGAAGAGACTGAGGTACAAACAGGTTGGTTTTATCCTCTAAGCTAAACTCAGACATTTTTTTCTCATTAAAACGTCCAGCTCTACACGAATGAATGCTGTTTCTGAAGAATGTGATATGAGTGTACTAATTATTAAAGATTTGACGGGGAGTGGGTCGTCTTCTAGACACACTTGTAGACTAATACTAATGACCAGACTAATACTGATGCTGCCTTTTTGGGGGTTTTTAACAAGTTGGATATTTTCTTTTACAACAATTATTAAATTAGTAAAAAACAGAAGTAGTCTAAACAATACAATTATTTTTAAAAACCACAAACTGTTTTTAATAATTGTATTTTCTTACTTTATTAATTATATAAATTATTGTATTTACAGGCCAGTTATTTAGTAGTCGTCAGTGGTTAATAAGATTTGATCTTTCATACTTCCTGAATAATAACATTGTGGCAGTCAAAATGTAAAAAACAAAGAATATTTTCTCAGTAGAATAAAATAATATTTGTTTCACACTCATGTTCTAAAGCTAAAAGATACTAGGAGTTAAAATGATCATTTTATATGCCATAAAAAGTTGCATATCATTTATGATCTTCAATGAAATAGTAATTTTATATATATATATATATATATATATATATATATATACAGATATGGACAAAATTGTTGGTACCCTTCGGTCAATGAAAGAAAAAGTCACAATGGTCACAGAAATAACTGTTATCTGACAAAAGTAATAATAAATAAAAATTCTATAAATGTTAACCAATGAAAGTCAGACATTGTTTTTCAACCATGCTTCAACAGAATTATTTAAAAAAATAAACTCAATGGAAACAGGCATGGACAAAAATGATGGTACCCTAGAAAACACTGAAAATAATGTGACCAAAGGGACATGTTAATTCAAGGTGTGTCCACTAATTAGCATCACAGGTGTCTACAACCTTGTAATCAGCCATTGGGCCTATATATGGCTCCAGGTAATCACTGTGTTGTTTGGTGATATGGTGTGTACCACACTCGACATGGACCAGAGGAAGCAAAGGAAAGAGTTGTCTCAAGAGATCAGAAAGAAAATTATAGACAAGCATGTTAAAGGTAAAGGCTATAAGACCATCTCCAAGCAACTAGATGTTCCTGTGACTACAGTTGCACATATTATTCAGAAGTTTAAGATCCATGGGACTGTAGCCAACCTCCCTGGACGTGGCCGCAGGAGGAAAATTGATGACAAATCTAAGAGACGGATAATCCGAATGGTAACAAAAGAGCCTAGAAAGACTTCTAAAGAGATTCAAGGTGAACTTCATGCTCAAGGAACATCAGTGTCAGATCGCACCATCCGTCGTTGTTTGAGCCAAAGTGGACTACATGGGAGACGCACCAAGGAGGACACCATTGTTGAAAACAAATCAAAAAAGCAAGACTGGAATATGCCAAACTACATGTTGACAAGCCACAAAGCTTCTGGGAGAATGTCCTGTGGACAGATGAGACAAAAATCGAAGTTTTTGCCAAGGCACATCAGCTGTATGTTCACAGACAGAAAAAAATGAAGCATATCAAGAAAAGAACACTGTCCCTACTGTGAAACATGGAGGAGGCTCTGTTATGTTCTGGGGCTGCTTTGCTGCGCCTGGCACAGGGTGTCTTGAATCTGTGCAGGGTACAATGAAATCTCAAGACTATCAAGGAATTCTAGAGAGAAATGTACTAGCCAGTGTCAGAAAGCTTGGTCTCAGTCGCAGGTCATGGGTCTTGCAACAGGACAATGACCCAAAACACACCGCTAAAAACACCCAAGAATGGCTAAGAGGAAAAAATTGGACTATTGTAAAGTGGCCTTCTATGAGCCCTGACCTCAATCCTATTGAGCATCTTTGGAAGGAGCTGAAACATGCAGTCTGGAAAAGGCACCCTTCAAACCGGACACAACTGGAGCAGTTTGCTCATGAGGAGTGGGCCAAAATACCTGCTGAGAGGTGCAGAAGTCTCATTGACAGTTACAGGAAGCGTTTGATTGCAGTGATTGCCTCAAAGGTTGCGCAACAAAATATTAAGTTAGGGGTACCATCATTTTTGTCCAGGTCTGTTTCATGAGTTTATTTTTTTAATAATTATGTTGAAGCATGGTTGAAAAACAATGTCTGACTTTCATTGGTTAACATTTATAGAATTTTATTTATTATTACTTTTGTCAGATTAAAGTTATTTCTGTGACCATTGTGAGTTTTTCTTTCATTGACCAAAGGGTACCAACAATTTTGTCCACGTCTGTATATATATATATATATATATATATATTATTAATAGCACTTTCAAATTGTTGTTTACAAAGTAAAATCTATTTTATATAGCAAACATTAAAACATAACAAATTATCGTAATAATTTGTTATAATGTCGTATTGTTAAATTATTGAAATATTATATTTTTCAGTGTAATAATTTGATACTTTTTTCAAGGATAAAAGAGCCTCAGACACTTTGATTTCCTGAGAATCAGACAGTGCAAACATACAGACATCTTCAAGACGCCCCACAGAGCGCAGGCTTAAGAAACGACCTGCACATTTGGTTCTTTGTAAAACCCCTCCTTCCACTCAGCTTGCTTCATGTGAGTGAACAGTCACGTCCAGTATCATCTGAAATGTCTCGGTGCGACTGGTACAATGGTCTTCTTTCTACAGAAGTAAACTTAACAGTAACAAAGGTTTGAAGATTTCATGGATATGTTATTTATTGTATTGGGTGTTCCCTCTCCAAGGGTCTTTCTGTGTAAACTACTCTCAGATCTGACGCCTGGGTTAGTGTGACTTCCAGGCCCTGGTGCTCTTCTTCATGAGGGGGATGTTTCATCTCTGTTTCATATTTAAAGGAATGTAGCAAAAAGGTCGAGGCTGATTCTGTAACCAGAAAGCCCGTAGAATGTAGTGTATTAGATTATCCTCTGAGGACTTGATGTTTTGTATAAATATGATATGATTGAATTGGCATAATACATATCTAGCTGACTGATAATAAATTGTTATATTTGGTCTTCTACTGTTTCACTCTAGTAGATTACTCTGTATCCCTGTTAGCAGCGTGCACCTGAACGAACGAGTGAATAATAAAGAGCTTACTAGAATAACCAAATATCAAAATACTAGTTATTAATAATAATAATTACTATACAAACAATATTAATAATAATTATTATTATAGACAAATCACCAATTTGTATTTGAACCTAAAATTCGAGGTCCTAATAAAACGGAGTCAGATTGAACATAATATTAAATAACATTACACGCTGAAGAGACCGAACACACAGAGGACCTTCATCCACCATCGGACGCCTTCCTTGGGCCAGCTTGGGGACCTAACAAAATATTGTTTTTCAGTGTATAACAATTCACACGCCTGACAAGAACTGAACAAGCATGATGTATTAGACTAGGCCAAAGAAGATTATCTATATGACTGCATATGAGTGTGTACTACTGTGTTTTATGTGTGTGTTTTCAGCTGTACCTGTCACAGATTGAGTGGAGCTTCTGACGTTGTAATTGTGTTTCTGGTTACTGGAACTCATCTTATAAAAACAAGTTAGCGTTTTATGTTATTTTACTTCTGTTTAGATATGCCAGGAAACACACAAAAAGTGTGCATTGGATGCAACACCCTAATAAGTGTTGCATTCAAGACTTGTCCGCTTTGCAAACAACTGCAGCCATATAAAGCCAAAGTAGCAGCAAGGAGATGCAACTTTCAAAACAAGAAAGCTGAGTGGAAGAAGTCAATCAAGAAAAACAACAACAGGACAGTTGTCCTTAATGGCAGCCACGTGTTGGTAAGTTCAGGTCAGGGCTAAGGATGCTAAAAAGGATTCATAATGTCGAGTAAAGTTAAACAGTCAATAGCCATGTTTCCATGCAATAGTCAAGCAAACTTTTGAAATGTTGCAGAAGAAGAGAAAAAAAGGACATGCAAATAAGAGTTGGAGTGAATAAATCAGGGCTCCAGACTGTGACTGAAACTGTCGCGTTTGAGAGTCCTCATTGGGAACTATATATATATATATATATATATATATATATATATATATATATATATATATATATATATATGTGTGTATATGTGATCACATCTTTTGTTATGGTCACATATTAAACTGAAAGGATGCACATCAAAATTGAAGCGGGAAAGAAGTGGCACACAGTCTGCTAAACACAGCTCATGTGCAGCGTGAGAGAGATCACAATGACAGATGTGCTGGACAGAACTGGAAAATGTGCAAAGCCCGTAAATAATACTGCAATGTAAAATAATACATTTCCCTCAGAATAACCATTCAGTGTCCATAATCTAAGTCAGATAAATAACTATAAAGCAGAGCATTTTGCTATATTTACGCCATGCACTATTGCATATTAATATTTTTCTTAAGCAGTTTTTTGCTTGATTCAACTCCTATGAAACTGCATTTTACTAATAAAGAAAAACAGACTGAATGTGTCAAAGATATGACAAGATTTATATTCGGATGCAGTTAGGAGGAGCCCCAACTACACTCAGTGGATGCTTACGGCCCATGATATTGGTGCAGATTACTGTATATGTTATGAACAGTATTTTATGACTGTATATTTTAATACAGTTAGTTCTCACAAAGTGAACCTTAATTCCCAGGTCCCAAGATGGATGCTAAAGTCAAGAAAAGATGAGACGGATGACAGTATGATTGAAAAATAAATAAAACGTGTTTATTCTGTGGCACCTTAAATATAACTCGGCGTGTACTTCTAGATCTTTACTTTTATTATTTTTGTCTGGAGGCCTATGAATTAAGATCCCATGAGAGATGTTCCCGCACCGAGGCCGTTCCTAACCGTTTGTCACCCGCTTTGGGCTGCATTTCAGCACATTTAACATTTTTATTTATTTTTTTTAATAAATAATTTGCCATTTACATCAACCTTTTCTAACGTGGCACTTCAAAAAGTGTATAAAATACATTGATGAAAACATGGCTGGCAAAACGTAAAATTAATTAACAGCTTGATATTAGTGGCACTTTTTAAAAAATAAAATAACCATTAAATAATGATCATGAAATTAAGTAATTGTATTCTTCTTTTTTTTTTTTATTCCAGCTTGACAAACTTGCTGCCCTTGATTTCTTCCCCATACTTCTTTTGGCAAAGAAGTTCAAGAGAAGCTTGGTGGCCGATGTCATCCTGGGAGGGGATTATGTTTTGGATCCTGATTTGCTCCAGAGGGTTAAATCAATGTATGAAGCAGTGCTAAAGAGTAAGTCGTGCTTTCTTGTTTTCTGTAATCTGGAAACACTGATAACCCAAAGGAGCTTTCTCTTTATCATTCTTCTTATTTTTTATATTGATGCAAAAAGGTGAGCATTACATTTAGCCATAATAGGATTAAGCAGTATTTGATGGCACTATCAACAAACTAGATAAAAATGATTAAGGCAGTTTGTTGATAGAAAATTTTTTTAGAGTGAAAGTAGTCGTAGAAGTCTTCTGTCTAATAGAAAGTGGAAGGACAGTTTCCTGTTTTCTCAGCCAGTCAGAGTTTTGGCATGAATTGATCTTAAAACATTAGATTCATCCACGCTGGAGTCTTACTGGAGCACAACCCACGCATGGTACTGCAATACCAGGTTTTCAAACATAGATGGAAACAAAGAGGCAAAACCTATGGGCTGCAGCTTTAAGAAAATCAGTTTGAGACAAAAAGGAGACATGGCACACTATTGTAAAGTTTTACCATATACAGTATGTCTTCTCAAAATTTAGGTAAATGCAAATTTTTGTAAAAATCTTATCCACAAACACCAAATCTGTTTTAAGGGACAAACAGAAGTTGATTAGCAAATACATGATTGGTAATATGGTTGAGACATCTGCTTTAACAGCACAAAAGAAATTTGGTACTAATTAGAAGTTGACTCTCATGTGGCAGTACATGATCAGGAAATTTTGTTATTGAGAATTAAAAAACTTTACTGATCTAATCAATTAAAATTGCAGAGATAAATCACAAATTTATCTTAAAGAAGCACTAATCTCTACAACAGTAGCTTAGGACAGTGGTTCTGAGTGTGGCCTATGAGGAACGCTTGGTGGTTGGGGTCCTCAAGACAGGTTTGAGAACCACTGACACTGGAAGCTAATATCTGTGGTGTAGTGGATGGGAACACAGTGAGGCTGAAATGCTCCCCCAATGAACATTTCCTGGCGACGACCCTGTCATGAAGTGACTCTCAGAGCAGTTCTGGGGATGTTGTTGATGTAAGAGGCACTTAATTAATTTATTGATATATATATGTCGTCATTGAGAGAGATGGCATGTGTATATATATACATATATGCGTATATGTGTATATATATATATATATATATATATATATATATATATATATATATATATATATATATATATTATTATTATTATTTTTTTTTTTTTTTTTTGTGGTATGAGATAACCCCATCTTCATATACAACCAGTTAAAACAGCAGCTTTTGTAACATCCCTTTGTCATTGTCATGAAAATTTTGAATATTCTGATCAGACTTTTAAGAGACACTATTGCAAGACTACAAAGTGACCAGATTAGTTGACAGAGGGACGATTTACCTTATTTTATAATAACACATTCAGGTCCTCTTCCTTGTGAATTCAGTAATTAGTCATAGGCAAACTGTTTAATTTCTCTTGTTTTTAATGTTTGTTTTGTGTGCAAGTTCACTTTCAAAGACAGAAGAAGGCCACAAGTAGCACAGAAACTGCTGACCCTCCAGAAGCTACCAGCACTGATGCCTCCAGCCCTCTAGAAGATATCGGTACCGATGCCACCATCCCTCCAGAAGCTACCGCTAGTCCTCCAGAAGCTACCAGCACTAATGTCTTCAGCCCTCCACCAGGTATCAGTACGAGTCCTTCAGAAGCAGCTGCCACCAGTCCTCCAGAGGTCACCAGCACTGATGCCTCCAGCCCTCCAGAAGCCACACGACCCCGGGACCAGAAGGGCAAAAAAAGACCTAGAAGTGAAGTATATGTCCTTAAAAATCAGTAATAGTCAGTTAGAGAATAATATGTGGAGCGTGACAGTGCAATTTTATTTTTATACAATAGTCACAAGTTTGAACACACCCATCCACTGAACGACCTTTTATTGGTACTGTGTATTAATTAGTAAAATGTACAGTATTTTAATACAGTGTTTAATAAAGTGTGGTTTCTTGTGTATACTTCATGCAGATCCAGTCCAACAGAAGGGAGCCAGCAAGATGGAAAAAAAAAAGTGTTAAGTACATTTTCTGTATTTAAAGGGGTCGTATGATGCTATTTTAAAGATCTTTATTTAGTGTAACAGAATATGTTGACATGCTTTAATTTTCAAAAAACCTTTTTTTTTTTTTATACCTGACATTATTATAGTTCCTCTATGCCCTGCCCTTCTCAAACACATTGTTTTCTACAAAGACAGTCTGCTCTGATTGGCCAGCTGACTCAGTCTATTGGGATTGGCCGACCCCCACAAGCATGCATCGGAAATATAACGTCTCTTGCCATATACAGGAGATCGGCTTTTAAAGAAAATATAAAGACAGTTAATAACATCCTTAGTTTCACCATCAGTTTAAGCCCGAAAGAGAAACAGAGTCATGTGACAGACACAGTGCTCATTTGTATTTCTACACACACACACACACACACACACACAAAAAGGTCAGTTTCTTATATATCACAAACAGCTCCATACAATACTAAAGAAAAAGAAAAATATGATATATCTTATGACCCCTTTAACATGATGTATCAACTACACTTTGATTCTGCAGGCATTGCTTGGTATATTGTCTGTGCTGGTATATTTATTTTATTGTTACTCTGCCTATTTTCCAGATGAGTGTCCAGAGTGTTCTACGAGAGTGAGCCAAAACAATTTTGACTACTCCAATGTTTTAAAAAGAAGAGTGAGAAAGGTTTGTTTTTCTAAAGTCTTTTCACACAGTCTTGCTTTAGATCGATGTACTTGCATTTGAATTGTCCCCCAAAGAAGTCAGTGAGCAGAGCGAGACCCTTACGATGGGAAAAGGTTGCCTATCTGCCCATCCTACAGCAAGACAACTCCTGTCTCCATGCCCACTTGTCCCGTTATTGGTATTGTGCTTTTAAGAGCAGGTTTTCCAGGGTTATTCCATGTTGGAGGTTCAGGGGTTGGGGAAGCTAGGGTTGTCTGGACGCCCAGCAGAATCCAGAATCTTCAGTGGCTAATCATTTCCATCTCATGCTCAGATTTCTTCCTCCTCCCAGATTGTGCTGCCAAGTGAAGAGGAGAGAATGTATATTTATACACAGGGCATGTGCTCACTGAATGGCATGCCTTCACTGTCAGCGTATCAAGTGCAGACTTTGGAAGAGATGGGATGGCAGTTAAATTCAGGATGGCTCTGGGCTTTTGGAAAAACATTTGTTTGCTGCAATGGCAGTTAGAAACATAACCCTTCTCTCTCCATCCGCAAAATGAAGGTTGGAATACCACCCTCTTGTTCTGAGTTCAGTAGGGGTCCTTTTCGTGAGCTTTCCACAAAGTCTGATGGACGAGGGAGCTTGGATTCATTCTTTGTGTTTTAAACACCTTTTAGCTTGGGAAAATTGAAAATTAAGAATGCATCAAAGCGACAGGCTGAAGGCAAGATGCTTCCTGAGTTTAAAACACATTAATAAATGTCGCACTATCGCAACCTGCAACCTATCACACTGCTGGAGTGAGCATTCGCACTATACCTGCCTATTTTCCTCCAAAATATCTTAAATTGTGTTTTGAAATAAGAACTAAGCCTTTATGGGTTTGGAAAAACATGGGGGTAAACTTTGTGTTGTTGAAACTTGTGTTGTGATCATTTTTGTTTTGTGTTTGTTCTATAGGGACCAGAGGAGGTCCTCATTCGTTGGGGTTCCATGCCATGCCAGACTTGGTATGTGTACTAATGTACAGTTTATTACATACACACTATACACAACAGTTTAAAGGTCCCATGGCATGAAAATTTCACCATTAATCTGAGTTCCCCTAGCTTTGCATATGGTCCCCCAGTGGCTAGAAATGGTGATAGGTATCCTGGGTATCCTGCTTTACCTCTGAGTAAATGAAAGCTCAGATGGCCCAATCTGGAATCGTCTCTTTATGTCGTCATACGGGGAAAGGTTACATCTCCTTTCTCTGCTTTGCCTGCCCAGAGAATTTAACAGACTAAACCAGGATGGCCAAACTGTATCCTCAAAAGGATGGATGATCTGACAGGATTTTTACTATGAGGTAAATCAGATTCACAAACCTGCCATGTCTACCTAGCCATGATGAAGATGTATACGGTTTAGTTTCAGCAGGCAACAAATTTTACAGCTACGTTGTTATTCCAGCTAATGTTACAACTAGTCACTAGGCCAGCTAATCACAACAATGCACACAATAACAAATGATAATAAATAAATCATCATTTTATTGTTTTAGGCACATGCACACAAACTTTGTTTCATAAATGACAATCATGAAATGCAATCAAAACTTCAGATGCGCCCATAACAACAAAGAAAAATTATTTCTTGAAAACTCAAGCGGTTTTTATGATCATTTATGTCCAGTCTGGTGGTTTTATAGTTTGTTTGTTTTTTTTTACCACAGCTGTCGTGGGTTTTTTTGTCATATGATCATATTTGTAATTTGAGGCTTATTACTATGATTCAGGTACCCAACATCACAAGAAGATAGATGAATCTGTGTTGATGAATCGTGCGTCACTCAGAGAAAACAGGCCAATCACAAGAGAGGCTCATGAATATTAATTAGACCGGCCAAAATCAACCTGTTTTTAACAGAGCTCATGAGAAAGGAGCTGTTAAACATATTGAGAGGGTTTTTGCTACTTATACCACAAATACATATTTTTAAGGAAATCAACACCTAAAATATTACTCCAAAAAGGTGCATGACATGGGACCCTTAAATTTTTGGGTAACTGTAACAATGACAATATTTTACTGAAACGTTTGAATATTTTCTATTGATATTTCATAAAGGGCTTACAGTCACTCAGCAAATGTACATTTTCTTTTTTTTTTTTTTTTTTTTTTACAGTGGAACCAAATGGAAAGACACCTTCCCTTCATGAAGAATGAATCTTAAAAAATAAACTTGATTAAGCTAACTTACTTTGTAGTATGGTGGTTTATGTAGCAGGTTTGATTTTGTAAACATCCATGTAGAAATCATATTCCAAGTTCTTTGCTTGTTGATTCCCTAAAATGTACATGATTTGATCTTTACAAATAACTTAAATAAAAATGCTGTGCTAAATTTCTGTTTCTTATGCATCATTATCGGATATGGTTTCGAAGAGTATAGAAGCCCCAAGAGGCGAAACCCTGTAGTGATGAGGGCAACAGTTTTTAGATGGTGTTGCTGCTATTTTGGGCTGAAAACTCCTGAAAGTCGCTAGAAGATGAGAGAGATCGAGTGGGTGTGGTGCAATAAACTGGTCAGGAAAGAAATGATTTACCAGTGGCATGGAGGTGAGTGCAGGGAGAATGAGTGTGTAGCAATGAAGAGTGCAAGATTAATTGTGTTCTTGGTGAAATTAAGAGGATAATAATTCATAATATATTGCGCACCCAAAATGGCACATCTCTTAGCCTATTCAGAAACGTAACAGGAAATTTAATGATATTGTTATGTGTCATCCCAAACACAGATATTGCAGTACGACATCGATGTTGGTGACAACACACCAATTAAACCGTACCCATACTATGTCAGTCCTGAAAAACATCAGCACGTCCAAAGCCAAGCTAACTATATGTTATCACATATAAGTTCTCCCTGCCTTCTTGTCCTCAAGTCTGATACGGACCACAATCCCCCCTAATTTTTATTCATCAAATGCGGAATTCCAATCAGCACCTAATGTGATGGGCTTTGTTTGTCCAAGCTTTTAATGTAAAAAAATAAAACATGTAGTGGGCAAAAATAGCTTGAAGAAAGTTGTAAACAGGCTTTGTCACACTAGTGACCCAAAATAGCCTGGTTACAAATTTCTAGAGCTGTTTCTACAGGTATGTCTATACGAAAAAACGATTCATTGACGTTGAAGTCACTGACTTTACAGGTAAATATTCAGTCTTTCCACATATACAGGAGATACAAGTGTATGTATCTAATTGATATCTGAAATATTTCAAATATGAATGAGCTAAAGAACCTCAGGTTTGGTAAATCGGACTTTGAAACATTCATGTTTTTCTTCATAAATATTTGCAAATAACAAATAAGATCCCTGTCAGCTTTATAGGTAATTAATAAGATTTTAAAACTCAATTGTTGCCAAGGCCATGTGTTCAAAGAGCAGCTGTTGGGTTTTTAGCTGTTTGTTTGTAGCTCATGTAGCTTCACTTTTAATAAATACTCCAGTGCTACGGACTGATATCAGTGCAGCCTAAACTCGCTTTCATCAGGGTTTTCTAAGGTTTAGACATTACTGTGCTGTTGATTACTCTACAAGAACAAAATATTCATTTACCCAGAACAACAAGGTAAGAACTTCAAAACATTCCTCAGGAAGTGTGAGATATACAAGAAATGTGTCTAACACAAACATCATAACTATAAGATCTAAAAATACATGACAGGTTCAGTGGTTTATTTGATGAAGTATGTTCTTAATTGAACTGCTTGAGTAAGTGTTTTTTTCATCAGGTGATGGAGAGTCATCGCTCTACAGTTATTCTGCTGTTGCTCGTCTGTGTGTCGTCCTTCATTCACGCTCAACCAGCAGGTGTAATGCGTCGTTATCAGAAATTCCTTGATCAGCATCGGGGTCCTTATGTGAGAGCAGGTACATGTACAAGTGAAATCGAAGACAGAAAAATCAACTCTGAGACTGGAGCCTGCAAACCTGTCAACACCTTCATACAAGCAAATGAAAATGACATTAAAGCAGTTTGTAGTGGAGGAACTCGACTGTACTATAACCTGTTTAAGAGTGGCACGTCATTTCATCTGATCACATGTAGATTAAAAAGTAGTAGCCAGTGGCCAAACTGTGAATATGATGCACGTTATCCAAGGGATTTCCCCACTAGTTACATTGTGTTAGCATGTGACCACGGCTTGCCTGTACATTATGAAAGATCAGAATAGAGGACTGGCTGGTGTGCAGTCAGTGAGTTTTAACAAGTTCTTCACATTATTCAATTAATCAATCAATCACTTTTATTTATATTAACAATACAGATTCTATAAAAACGTTAAACAGTATTAAGTATAAATTCACATGTGCTGTAAACATGACAAACACAGTTTTAATTGGGAAAATGTTAATTGATAATAATGTTAAAAATTCCTTTACACTATTTCTTCACGTTAATAGTGTATTCTGTTCTTCTTCATGCATGTCTATGTGTGAAATTGTAAGGAAATTATAAGCAATCTGTTAAGAGCTTTTGAGCATTAAAAAAAATTAATGGTAGTAGTGAATGAGCAAAAACAGATGAGGGAAGAATGAAGATGGTGGGGGTTTTTTACCCCACATCTGTAAACCTCAATAAAACATCTCTACTGCCCTTAAACATGTCTGCTTGATTGTCTCACATCTCATCCAACAATACATTTACTGTCTTTTCAAAAGGTTCAGTCATACTTCTCTTATTTTACTGGAAACTGTTTCTTCTCAACTTGTGAACTCTACACTTTCATTACTGTGTAAGGAGGTGAATCAAAACCTGTAAATGCAATAAGACTTCTATTCTGAGAAGGGATATCCAAAGGACTTGTCCAAAAGTCCAAAAGGACTTCAAAAAGAGAGTAAACAACACCTCTGCTCTTCCTGCTTTCCCTCCTTCTGCCCAAAAGACTTGGTTTAAAGTTCATTAGGAATAAGACATTATATGTCATGTGTCTTGTGAATCTATTGTTCTTCACTTTCATGTTTGGTCTCATTTGAAAGGTCTCAGTGCGATTGGTAAATTGGTCTCAATTTCACAGTAGGGTTAGGGTTAGGTTAGGATTAAAAACACCTTTGCATCCAGATATCTCCATTCTTCCTCTGTCCACAAATCAGGCCACACGCCCTCAACACCAACTAAACTCAGTCATTCTGCCAACACAACCAAACCAACACAAGTGGCTAATATAACCAAAGCAACACACCTTACTAATCGAACCAAACCCACACCACCTACTAACGCAACCAAACCAACACAACTGGCTACCATAACCAAGCCCATGCTACCGACTAACACAACCAAACCCACACACTCTGCGAACGCAGCCAAACACACACACTCCTCCACACTAATAACCAAACCTGGCTCTAAACTGAGCTCTGGACTGTCAATCAGCTGGACTGCTCCGCCCCTGACCCAGGCCACGCCCCCTCTGAGGCCGGACCGCACCCCAGACTCTCTGCACCCAAAGGCGGTCCGAGCTCACCCGTATGAACCACACAAAGACTTTTTATACTGATTTGTACAGAACGGTTTTTAAACGGCGCTTCATTCAATCACTTTATTTCTACTGTCTACCGTTTTTTCTTTCTTCGTAATCGATCTGACTCGAGCCGAGAATCCTTTTCTCTCTCGGTCTCTCTCCTGTTACTGCTTGTCAACATGGCAAATGTAGCTCGTAACTCGCTCCTCAGTGCCTGTCCGTAACTGTGAAATATCCAAGCACTTCGGCTCGGCTGCACTGAGAAAATTCTACAAATCCAAACAGGTCCTCGAACAATATATTTTCAGTTGTAGGCTTTAGTCGTATTAGAGCTGACATGAACATATATATTTTTTGTAAGATGACACAGAATTCTCCATAGAGCTTATTTATATCAAGGGTTTCTGTTGAGACTATTTCACTCAAACGGCTCTTTACCAGGAAGGATCAACTCAAGGCGAAATAAAACACAAGACAAGTTTCTGGATTTTAAGGCTTGCAAGGATTGGGCTGTCGGTTGCAAGCGGGAGAGAAGCAGGTTTCTCCTTAACCTCCCTTTTGCCTCCAGACGGATCTCAGTCCGCCTGAGGCCGGGGGCCGGGCAGGCCCCCGCCTTCTGCCTCCTTCCCTGCTTTGCCTCCTCCGTTTGCCTCCTCCGAAGCTCAGATCGCAAGTAGGCTTTATTTATAGAGGAAAAGACAAGATACAGTAAATGAAAACAATTGGCCACATTTCTTGTGCGTCAGAATCTTCACTCCTTCAGATTCTTCCGGTGGCCCTATCAGTATTATACGGAGGCCATGTTATGACCAAGAATCAAACTGAAACTAAAAACCCACAGGTGCATAACTGTCAACATTTAACTCCAACATTCCGTTCAGACCAAGCTGACAAAGCCTGGCACCCGATGAAAGCTGAAACTGAAGGGTCGAGATTTCAAAATGTCAATACATAACTCTAACATATTCCTCCTGTTTGACGTTTTAGCACCTGAAAAATAACATAATAAAGCATATGCATATTAAACTACATCTCTACTGATTACTTGATTAAATAGTCGATGCTTACTTTAAACAGCAAGGTTGGGCGAAAACCCCAGTATCTGAGGAAAAATTCCCAACCGACCCCCAAAATGTTACCTGGGCGATCACCTGTAAGGCTTGCATCTTAATCATAATGTATACAATATAAAATTTTAAAGCTTGAACATAGGAGGAAAATGTGAAAATAAACTGAAAAGGAAGAATGAAATAAAACAGTGCCTCTTGTTCTCAGCACGGCTACTGTAGCTTATCAGTGTACCTTTTGTATCATAACATCAGCACTCAGCCATGTCACAGCTGTGGTTTTAACTGAGACTTCATACATGATACTTAAAGCTCTCCATTTCTCTCTTGGTGGAGAAGCATGGTAAAACTGAGAAATGTCTGGCTAATCATTTTAGTAATCATTGCCCTTAAACATGGTAAAACACAGATCATGCATAAACATGTTCAAATCAAGATGAGTCTTTAGTTCATGTTGTTCTATGAACCAGTCAAAATTCAATTAGTTTCAGTTCCCCTTTAATCGTCTCTCTTATGGCCACCAGTGTGACGTCACTGCTGCAGTCAGGTTTAGAGCAACTCTCCAGCCCTCACGTGCTCCCATTGGGGCGCTATAGCTGGGAGTAAGGGATTAGTTGATTTCTTCAGCAGCCAAAGGTTTTGATACCGGCCGACTTCCACCCTTACTCAGCGTCCTCCCAAGGTGTTAGCAGTTTGCAATGGCTTTGATGGCTCCACGTAGATCTCTCAGCGATCTTAACTGCAGTCGGTGTGGTCAGGATAACTTTGATCAGGATGCTGTCGCCTGGTTTCACTCTTGAGGCCTGTGGGGACAGAGGTATATCTGGCAGATCATTTGCTCTCACAACATTTCAAACATTTTAAATTTCAATATTTTGTTCATCCACTCTGCTAGTGTATGCTGCTCTTGTGGTTTCTCACACACATCATCACACAGCGGTAAACTGAACGTCGTCTATCATACAGTATTTGTACTGTTGGCAAGGTGTCAGTTCAATAAAATCCATGTGGATAAACTGAAAAGGTAGTCTGGCTTTGGAAATTGACCTCTCTTAGGTCTGCAGTTATGTTTACAGCAGATCAAACAAGATTTACAAAAAAATTTTTTAGTAGTTATTAAACCCTGGTGCATAACACCTGGTGCATAAAACCCTATGCACCATCCCTCCTGTTGACACATGTGCTTGCCCATGTGTCAAGATTGCTGCTGTTTTGTACAAACTTCGTGGAAGGCACAGTTTGCCTTCAAGTCTGTATGTGTCATCTGACAATTGTGCTCCTTTTGTTAACCACATTTGTTTCTCAGACGCTGGTGCTTGCTTTTGCATGTCTGATATTACTGACATGTCTAATGGAGTTTCTACTGATGTTACTTTATGTATTTCACATATCTCTAGCTTCCCTTGTGCAGCTTGCTTAGCTGCTTCACTTTTACAGCAGCTTCTTTGTTGTGCTCTTGTGTGTCTGAGGCAATCAATACGTCATCGACATAAACTAAAATCTGACTGTGGGTTGGAACCATGAGTGGTGACAGACAGCTCATTAGTTCTGATGAAAAGATTGTCATTAACCCTAACATCTGTCTTCCCTTTTGACCAAAATTTTCCTGGCACTGCTTTGAGAAAGGGAGCTATCTCAACAGCGGCTAAAGAATGTCATGCTGTTTCTTCAGTCAAATGGGCTCTGGGGGTAAGTGTACACATCTAGTTCACTGTTTTGGAATAGAGAGAGCGCCTCTCATTCACTTCCCACCCAGCTTATCTGCTTTAGACAAAGATACATGTGGCAGTCTGTCTTGACCTTCAAAAAGTCGCTGTGCCCCGCTGTAAAGTTTCACAGAGCAAACAGCATTTCCTTTTCTGTCTGTGTATAGTGTGCTCAATGTCACGTGTTGAGGCCCTAGCCTCGAAAATCTTTCTAAATAGTAGTCTGGGTTGGGCCCTGGGTCTCGCTTGTAATACATAGTCACATGCAGGTCACTTTCAGTTTTAACTTCTGTCTTTGGGGGTGTTGGTTCTGGTAATAAATCTAGTAGATTCTTTTCAGTGGGTGTATAGAAATTTGAAGTGGGGACATAAGGTCCCTACCCAGGAGGTTTACTGAACAGCCTGGACATAACACTACTTCTGTGAGTCTGGGTCAGTTTTGGGGTCATTGTCAGCCTCGCCTAGATCGGAGTCATTTTCTTAGTCATCTATGGGGTCATTATTGGTCTCACCTAGTCATAATTGATCATTATATGGGGCTGGTCTGTGGCTTTCATCGGGGCTTCTACCCTATGTTCTGGGCTTTAGCAGTTCTGGGCATTCTCGGATATAATGGCCTTCCTTGTGGCAATTAAAACACCTACCATATTCTCTGTCATCGCGTGCCTGTTTCAACAACTCTCTCTCTCTACCTCGACCACATGCTGCTTTCCTCCTTAACTTAACTTTTCTTGCCGATACAATGCCTCTGGTCTCCCAACATAATCTGCTGGGTCTTCTTCTTTCTGCACTGCAATCAATCTTTCTTGTTCCTTTCTCTTCGACTTCCGCATACCTTCTATTTACCTGCTCTTGTCATCTCGTCGCTTCAATCAATTGAAGTTTCAACAGATCAACCTTTTTTCCCTTGGCTAAGGATAAATCAACCTTTATTTTGTTTATTAAGAGAGCGCAGTCCCTTTTGACTAATTTACCACTGAAATCATATTTTTTATTCCACTCATTGAGATATCGCACACTGTCTGCCGAATATGTATGCATAAACTTTGGATCTCCTGTCAATTTACTATTTTCTGCGCCCATATTTGCTTTTTGGTAAGAGTCAACGATTAGTCACACGTCTGATCAGATCGTCCACTGCACCAAGCTTCTACAGACACTAATTTGCCTGCGGATACAGCCGTCTGAACAAACCAACCTTTCAATTTTGACTCAAACCCAATATAAATTTTATGTTTGAACAACACAACTCCCCTTCTAGTGGGGAAAAATATCAGTTGTGTTATTCCTAAACCACAACAACCACCTTATTCACCGCAAATCCTAGTGATTCACAATGACGTTCATACAACACATTCATACCATTCATACCCTGCGCGCTTAGAACAATTTTTTCTTTTTGTCGACAAACCAATGTCCCAGACTATTGGTCGACAGAATTAAATCTGTCGAGATTACTGTGCTTCCAAAGCAGCTAGTAATCTTGGCTTCACTGTCGATACAGATCCTTCACCTTAACAGGCAAATCACTGGCTACGAACTCGAGCCGGTACCTATTATACTGCAGTCTCATCCACATACTTCAGCCATAAAAAACAATACCGGTATATCACCTGATCAGTGCGTTGAGTTGTCCTTCCAACGGCTCCCGTCAGACAGCCCGGAGAAGTTGATTTTTCCAGACGAAGATTCACCGACCCCCCTCGAATTCACGCGGGTGGATTTTCTTCAGGCAGCTATTGCCTGGCTCTGCAGAGACTGTCTCTCGGCTCCTCTTCGTCCTCTCCTCCTCCGCTCTGTCGTGTTGGGATCCGGCTCGAAGGACCAAGTAAATGTTGAGACTATTTCACTCAAACGGCTCTTTACCAGGAAGGATCAACTCAAGGCGAAATAAAACACAAGACAAGTTTCTGGATTTTAAGGCTTGCAAGGATTGGGCTGTCGGTTGCAAGCGGGAGAGAAGCAGGTTTCTCCTTAACCTCCCTTTTGCCTCCAGACGGATCTCAGTCCGCCTGAGGCCGGGGGCCGGGCAGGCCCCCGCCTTCTGCCTCCTTCCCTGCTTTGCCTCCTCCGTTTGCCTCCTCCGAAGCTCAGATCGCAAGTAGGCTTTATTTATAGAGGAAAAGACAAGATACAGTAAATGAAAACAATTGGCCACATTTCTTGTGCGTCAGAATCTTCACTCCTTCAGATTCTTCCGGTGGCCCTATCAGTATTATACGGAGGCCATGTTATGACCAAGAATCAAACTGAAACTAAAAACCCACAGGTGCATAACTGTCAACATTTAACTCCAACATTCCGTTCAGACCAAGCTGACAAAGCCTGGCACCCGATGAAAGCTGAAACTGAAGGGTCGAGATTTCAAAATGTCAATACATAACTCTAACAGTTTCTTTGGTTCTGTTTGATTCATCAGCACTGTAGTGTACGATTTTTCTAAAGGAAATGTGTAGTGTGATTTATACTGAAATCAGAACATCCTAATAAAAGGTTCCGTTTGTTGGATTGGTGTCGTGTCTGTAAACCTCGTCTGGAGTTTGCATGATCTGAAGCTACTGAAGACAATGAAAATATCACGACATCCAGAGGTCTTCTGGGGTAGGAATTTTCTGGACTTCTGCTGATAACAAACAGTCTATTAGTAATCACGTTACCAGTGCCTTCTTCTACCTCAGAATCATCACTAAACTCTGAAACAGACTGAGAGGGAGTCCCAAACAGCCCTAGAAAGTCTAAGTCAGGACTGAAGACTTCTCTTTTAGCACAGCATAAACAGACACACATTTACATGAAATATTCCACTCTCGTTAATAGAAATAAACAATCATTACACGCACGTTTACTCATATTTGCAGTGGATGCACTTGACCGCTTCCTGTTGCGTGCCGTTTAATGACAGTGCTCTTGATGTTAGGACGGACACTGCTGCATTTGGTGGTCTGGTGGTTTGAATGGGTCTAATGATAATAGCTTACTTAATTAACACAGCCGCACAGAGGTGTTGAGGTGTCTAATAAAGGCATATCCGCAACATTATGAATAATTCAACTATATATAGCTTGAAGAAAGCAGAAAGATTTGCATGTTTCCTCCTTTTAAAATACCGTCAGTGACACTGCAATAAATGTGGGCTTATCCGTTTCCACTTGAAATACCTAAAAGATGTCCAGCTTATTAAAACTGCAAAAAATTAATTTTTTGAATTGTTTAAAGCAATTGAAATGATGTTTGATCAGTGAAAATAAATATTAAATCTATTATAAAATATTTATCTGACAACCACTGTAAACTGTTTTTATGGAGATTTTGATATGCTTTCTCTAAACCGTAAAAAGAATATGGGATGATTTTTAGCAATAAAAATTTATGTGTAATAATAAATTTGAATGTAATTGTCACAAATGAGCGGTCTGAGGCGTGCGGATCCATTTGCAGGCTTTCATTAAAGGAAGGCATGGTCAAACAGGCAGGCGTCAAACAGGGTAAACAGGAGTATCCGAGATGAGGCAAACACAAAATCCAAAAACAGGCGAAGGTCAGGTCAGGCAGCAAACAATCAGAAAATCAGAAGACAGGCAGGGTCAAAACCAAGGAATCTAGAACTAGGGAAACACAAGGGATACTAGAAATAGCAATCTAACAGGCGAACAATGCAACCTGCAGTTGAGTGGCTTGCTGCAGTATTTATAGTCCTGGGACAGGAAGTTGTCGCAGAGGGAGTGAATGCAGATCACCCAGAGGTCAGGGCTCCCTCTGCTGGCTTGGTGACATAGCCCCCCTCCTAGGAGCGACTCCTGGCGCTCCACAAAACAAACAAAATAAAACAAAACTGGGAGCTTGGGAGGGGGTTCCGGGAGGGAGTCAGCAAACGGAGTCCAGGGCGGAAGAGACGGAGGGAGGAGCCAGGGAGAAGACGGGAGGAGTCCGGGGCGGGAGGCGATCCAGAGCCCAGCCATGAAGGTCAGTGGTGGAGCCGACGGAGGGAGGAGCCATGGAGAGGTAGCGGCCATCAAATTCAAATTCAAATTCAAATTTTATTTGTCACATACACATACATACATGGTACGACATGCAGTGAAATGTTTTTTATAACCGTCCAGCATCAAAATAGAAACAGAAAACAGAATTTAAATATATATAAATATAAAATATATGTATAAAAATGTATAAAAAGTGTGCAAAGTTTAAAAAAAAAAAAAAAAAGTGTAAATAAGTGTAGAATATAAAAATATAAAGTGTAAATGTAAAGTGTCTGTGCGAATGTCCAGTGCAAAGTGGCTAGTGCAATTGTCCAAAGTAAGTGGTGAGTATCTGGGGAAAGAGGGGTAAACATGGGAATCCCGGTGATTAGGTGCTGGGTGTTCTCTGGTTCGTGGGGAACCAGGGACCGACCGATGGCGGCGGAGCAGGTGGTCGCGGAGACTGAGGCGGAGGCGGAGAGCCGATGAGCCAGGGTGATGCAGAGGCGCTGGAGGTCCTAGGCGACACCGCAGGCTTTGGCGACTGATGCGGAGACGGGGAACGAGAAGGACGCGGCGGAGCCAGAGCGACAGAGGACTGAGGTGGAGCCAGGGGGGAGGGAGGAGCCTGACAGAGCCGGAGGGATGGAGGGACGAGGCGAAGCTGGAGGAGTGGAATCCTGAGGCGACGGATGGTCGACGACCGACCAAGGCGGAGCCGGAGAGACGATGGAGCCTGGTAGAGCTGGTGGACTGACGGAGCACGGTGGAGAGGAGGGAGCTAGGAGCCTAAGGGAAGCCGACGGGTCTACAAGCCGAGGTGGAGTCCGGGGCTCGGAGGGGGACGATGAAGCGAGGATCCTTCACCCACGGCGGCAATGGAGACTGGCAGACCCGTGGCGAGCTCCAGGTGGAGGGCAGAGGATGAGTGCAGGGGCTGCTGGGATCCATCGTCGACGTGTGGCAAGGATGGGAGGGTGGGTTAACTTGAGGCGCACGAGGCGCGGGCACTGGACGGGGCGCACGAGGCGCGGGCACTGGACGGGGCGCACGAGGCGCGGGGCACTGGACGGGCGCACGAGGCGCGGGCACTGGACGGCGCACGCAGCGCGGGCACTGGGACGAGGCGACGAGGCGCGGGCACTGGACGGCGCACGCAGGCGCGGGCACTGGGACGGGCGCACGAGGCGCTGGCACTGGACGGCGCACGCAGGCGCTGGCACTGGACGGGCGCACGCAGGCGCGGGCACTGGGACGGGCGCACGAGGCGCGTGCACTGGGACGGGCGCCGCAGGCGCTGGCACTGGGACGGGCGCACGCAGGCGCGGGCACTGGACGGGCGCCACGAGCGCGCGGGCACTGGACGGGCGCACGAGGCGCCGGCACTGGACGGGCGACGAGGCGCGGGCACTGGACGGGCGCACGAGGCGCGGCTCTGGGCAGGCGGCGACCATCTTGGGAAGCGGCTCTGGGCAGGCGGTGACCATCTTGGGAAGCGGCTCTGGGCAGGCGCGCACCATCTTGGGAAGCGGCTCTGGGCAGGCGGCGACCATCTTGGGAAGCGGCTCTGGGCAGGCGGCGACCATCTTGGGAAGCGGCTCTGGGCAGGCGGCGACCATCTTGGGAAGCGGCTCTGGGCAGGCGGCGACCATCTTGGGAAGCGGCTCTGGGCAGGCGGCGACCATCTTGGGAAGCGGCTCTGGGCAGGCGGCGACCATCTTGGGAAGCGGCTCTGGGCAGGCGGCGACCATCTTGGGAAGCGGCTCTGGGCAGGCGGCGACCATCTTGGGAAGCGGCTCTGGGCAGGCGGCGACCATCTTGGGAAGCGGCTCTGGGCAGGCGGCGACCATCTTGGGAAGCGGCTCTGGGCAGGCGGCGACCATCTTGGGAAGCGGCTCTGGGCAGGCGGCGACCATCTTGGGAAGCGGCTCTGGGCAGGCGGCCATTACTGGATTTGATGCTGTATCCTTTTCCTCCTCAACACCCAACGTGAGAGCTGACCCCACAGTCACTAAACCAAACTCAAACTGAGCAAGCGACTCACGTGGACCCTCGCGAACAAGTTTTGTCTTGAGTGGCTGATTTATTCCCTCATGATACAACTCAATCAATAAACAGTCGGGTATGTCAGAGAGGTAAGCCATGTCCAAAAACTCTTGAGTATAATCCTCAATTGATCGGGTGCCTTGCTTGAGGGCCAATAAACGTCTAGCGAGGGTCCTACCTGGCCATGGATCAGGTGAAAAGCCGCTGGATCCTGGTGTGAGGTTGCATTCTGTCACAAATGAGCGGTCTGAGGCGTGCGGATCCATTTGCAGGCTTTTATTAAAGGAAGGCATGGTCAAACAGGCAGGCGTCAAACAGGGTAAACAGGAGTATCCGAGATGAGGCAAACACAAAATCCAAAAACAGGCGAAGGTCAGGTCAGGCAGCAAACATTCAGAAAATCAGAAGACAGGCAGGGTCAAAACCAAGGAATCTAGAACTAGGGAAACACAAGGGATACTAGAAATAGCAATCTAACAGGCGAACAATGCAACCTGCAGTTGAGTGGCTTGCTGCAGTATTTATAGTCCTGGGACAGGAAGTTGTCGCAGAGGGAGTGAATGCAGATCACCCAGAGGTCAGGGCTCCCTCTGCTGGCTTGGTGACAGTAATAAATGTAATAAATTGCATTTATAGTCTGTATCTCATATTTATTTAACCCTTGTGTGTTAATACAAAAAAAATTACACATACGTCCATAATAGACAAAAATGCCCTCATCATAAACGTGAATCTTGGAAGCACAGACTTACGTTTGTCATCTGGGACGGGCCATTCATACTCCACTTGCTTTAAGAAATGTGTCTATCTTTGACCGGACGATTTATTCATATCCAAAATGAGACAATGATGCTGTTAAAAGTGCTATAAAAATAAAAAATATGTATATTACTCTCTCAAAGCAGTTAAGAAATTATAACATGCCAAAAATGTATAAAAATGGACAAAGACACGGCTGTAGCAAAAAAAAAAAGGGTAATTTTTCAGGTAATTTCCATATTTATTATAAATACACAATATGAATAACGCAGTGCTAACTGACAGCATTTCTGTTATAGAAACTATTTTGCCTTATGTGTCTGTATGAACCAATGCTGAAATTGTTATTAGGAAAATACAGACAAATAGTATAGAATACAAATTATTGGTTATTGTCCAAAAATAATAACAAAATAAAACCTATCAATTTTTCTCCATTTTTTTTTGTCCCCTTCATTTCTGGAATGATGGCTACAACCTTATGTGTACAGGACAGAAAAGAGTGCAGGCGACTTCTTGTACTTCAAGTCATATCAAACTCACAAAGGAAACAAAGAGAATGTCTTAACATCTTATTCCCAAGCGTAGGAATGGGTTAACAATTTTTGATAACAATAGCTTTTTTGTCCTAAAATGTGCCTGGAGTCGACCTTTGTTATTAAAAGACATTACTCTAAAGAACTTGTTATACTTGATCGAACTCAAAACATTTAATTTTCTGTCCAGCCATCAGTGTTATTAGAAAGGTTGGTTGATTTAAATTAAAAGTGAGTCTTGTTGGTGTAAAGTAAATACAATTCTTTAAATTAAATTTAAAAATATAGATTTCCACTGTTGCGTGACTTCTAACGTCTTCTGTGGTCGTGCAGCTGTCTGCCATCTTGGTAGACCACAGGGACGAGGTCGGCGCTGTAAAACGGATAATTTTAAGTCATTTTAAACATACGTTTGGGCGTACTATGAAAATTATACATGTATGATTTCATAAATATTATGTACTGTTTTATATACGGTTAGGGTACTAGTTTGACAGTTAATTTAACTCGGCTAGAAGGTTTACAAGTTTCCCTCATCACGATGTTAATGCGAGCGGCGCCATGTTTAACGTACATGAACGCTTCAGACGCTTTGTATGGCTTAATGATGTTATGAAGTTTTAGTATGATGACGATGATTTATATTGATGTATTATGAAGTTTGAGGGTTACTAGTTCAAAGGTATTCGCTCTGCTTACTTGTTTGGTCTCTCATTTATGATTAATGTTAATATATAGCATTAGCTTTACATGAAGGCCCAAACGTAAGTCTTTAGTGACGTGCATAGACCAGCATATCTGTTTTGTTTACTTTTACGTGAACCAGTTTGTTATTTGGGGTTTTTTGTAGGATGCAAACCTTGAAATTGAGCCCTGGCACTTTTAAAGGAATTGAAGAAAAGAAACAACGCATTGACAATCAGAGAAAAAAATGACGTTTGCCTTACACAGACAAGAGATTGAGGAAAACCAACCTAGTGTTCAAGAACTACAAGACAGGTGGCCAGCTCTGTTTCAACAAGAGGAGATAAAAGCATCTATTTTATTGAAAAATGTTAAACTGTAAGTAAGTGACTAATCCTGAATTTACTATACTTTTTACTATGGGATTTTAGCATGTAGTGTTTTTGAAAATGTCTTAAATGCCCTAATTATACCTTTTGTTGTTTAATGCTTTGTGTGAATACATATTTTTAAAAGAAGTTTTTTTTTCAAAGTAGTCTTCTCTTTTTTACAGATTAATGCAGAATTTTTGTGCATCACGAGCTTTCCTTTACAATCGAGATTTATGGCCTCTTTGGACAGACAGAGCTCTCAGCTTTTCTAGGTTATTAGGAACAAAGGTGGAGTCCTTCATGAAAAAATTAAGGACACTATTAAAGTTATGGATCAGGTATTGGTTGCATGCAAACAAATTTGCTTGTAGCAATCAGTTTAGTAGTGTTTTAGTCTATCAAAAACATTACATTTTGAACATCGCATTTAAACATCTGGACATGGACATCAGAAGAGAGTGCCTGCTATAGTGCCTATATCAGGTAATATAGACAATGCTAATGAAATTTGGCATATAGTGGACGTCAATGGACTCCACATGGTAACGTTTTTAGTGCAGCATCAAAAGAGCTGTAAACACTACCATTCATCGATTAAGGGCCATATCTAACAAAAGCATTAGTCATTTAAAACAAATATATACACATATATATATATATATATATATATATATATATATATATATATATATATATATATATATATATATATACACACAATATATATATATATATATATATATATATATATATATATATATATATATATATATATATATATATATATATATATATATATATATATATATATATACACACAAATATATATATATATATATATATATATATATATATATATATATATATATATATATATATACACAAATATATATATATATATATATATATATATACATATATATATACATATATATATATATATATATATATATATACACAAATATATATATATATATATATATATATATATATATATATATATATATATACATATATACAAATATATATATATATACACACATATATATATATATATATATATATATATATATATATATATATATATATATATATATATATATATATACATATATACAAATATATATATATTCAACTAGACAAAACACAGCAAAGGCAAGTGCACATGGAGATGGCCGTTCGACAAATCCACTACATGAACAGCTCTATGAAGCCTAGCGATTAAACTCGCCTCCACTTCCCTTATGTGTGCGTTCTTGCGTCTGTACTCGTGTGTGTGTGTGTGTGTGTGTCTTAAAGTGAAAGACGCGGCATGAGACTTGTTTGCTCTCTCTCTCTCTCTCTCTCTCTCTCTCTCTCTCTCTGTGTGTGTGTGTGTGTGTGTGTGTGTGTGTGTGTATTAAAGCGAAAGATGTGAGTGGTGGCCTTTTTGCAAGCAATTAATATGTAAACATGAGGATTAAATCAGCACTTTACATGGACGGAAGATAAGAAGATCGTGTACAGAATATATCAAATGTTGAGGCGAAGGTTTACGTGTGGCCTGTAATATTTTGACGTTTTTCAATTTGCGATCGCATAGTCATGCAATTTATGTGTGTCAGGTGACGTCTGAGGAGTGAAATTATGAATGAAGGGGTGTGGTTAGCTAGGTATAAAAGATCAATGGTAGGCACGAGAACTGCAGGTGTTTTTTTTTTCTTTTTTTTCCTGGCCGGAAATAGACTGATACTTCGCCTGTTTGTTTGCGCGTGGTTCGCAGGTGGATGTCTTTGGATCCTGGAGACGGGTATGACTCGGATTGAGATTGAGTGTTTTAAAATGTGGTGTGTTTTAGCAAGAATAATATGTTTAATATGTGCTTTTCAGTTCTACGAAACTTACGGCTCATAGGCGAGGGATTTGTATATGCCGTTTTGGATTCTTTATAAGGGTAGGAGTTTGATGTATTTTATGTTTAACGTTAAATAAAGGTATTGTGTTTCAGCTCTACGGAGCCCATTTGTTGCTCCTGTTTTATTTTTGAATTTATTTTATGGTTTGAAGGGTTTTTTGTTTTGTTTGTTTTTTAAGTTTTACCAGGTATTTAAACTGATAATAGGCCAAATTAATTTGGAACAACCTTTTGGGCGGACTAGTTTTTCTTTTTTTTTGCATTTTGTTTCTCCCTCATTGCTTATTCCAAGGAGCACACTGTCTAATGTTGATGCAGAGTTGCGCTAGATTTGATGTGGTATTTACGGATGATGAATTGTGAGGTTTTCTTTCCTTTTTTTATAATATCATTTAGTGTGTGTTTTTTTTTTTTTTTCCTCCCTCCGTGTTTGGTATGGTTTGATGCTCAAATCTTGCTGGATAAACTTGTGTAAAGTGTTCCTTTGTGATTCAAAACCTTTGTGAAGCCATCAGTAAATCTTTGGGGATTGATCCACACTAACCTTATTCAGTGATACTTATCTGAAGGGGTGACCTCTGTTAAGTACTGTATGTGTAATTTTATTTTTG